>NC_062550.1:12809117-13109117 GCF_016906955.1 Phacochoerus africanus | reverse complement strand
CCTTTGTGGCTCAGCGGTAATGAACCTGACTAGCACCCATAAGGACTGGGGTTCAATCCCTGGCCTCCCTCAGTGGGTTAAGGATCCAGCATTACTGTGTGCTGCCATGTAAGTCATAGACAGGGCTCAGATCCCGCATCGCTGTGGCTCTGGTGTAGGCTGGGAGCTCCAGCTCCGATTCGACCCCCAGCCTGGGAATCTCCATATGGCATGGGTGTGGCCCTAAAGAGACAAAAATAAATAAATTTTAAAAAAAGGTATCAGCAAAGTTGGTTTCTCCTGAGACTTCTCTCCATGGCTTGCAGATGACAGCCTTCCAGCTACGTCCCCACAGGGCCTTTCCTCTGTGCCCACACTCCTAGTGTTTCTCTCTCTTCTTTAAGGACACTAATCCTATTGGATCAGGACCCCACGCTTCTGACCTCCTGCCTCCTTAAAGGCTCTGTTTCCAAATACATTGGGGATTAGGGTTCAATACATTAATGGGGGGTATAGGTCAGTCCATAAAGAGGATCGTGTTTCTTCGTGGAAATACTCAAGGAGAAATATAGGACTTCTGGGAAAATGTACCTATTTGGAAAAACAACCCACTGAAGACAAATGTCCTTCTCCATGGAACCATATACTGTCTAGCCCAAGTACCCACTGTGAAAAATACACACCAGGAAGAATTCTCACTAAAAATGCTTCCTGGGAAAAATATTCTCTGGGAAAAATGGTAATTATGAAAATGCTCATTATAAAAATATTCACAGGGAAAAGTTTCCATGGGGTGGGGGGAAATCATTGCAAAAAGCAGGGAGGGGGTAAGGATAAACTCTAGGGGCATAGCCTTTCTGGGAAAAATACCTACAAGAAAATTTTTACCAGGAGAAATGACCACTCAAAAAATATGCACAAGGAAGAAAATATCCTGGGGAAAAAAAACACACCTAGTATTTAAAACACCTACAGAAACATATCCTGAATGAAACACATAGTCCCTGGAAAATTATGCTTGGGAAAATTATATTCATCAGAAAAATGGCCTTGACTGCATACCTACGGTGAAAAAGAGGAAAGTGTCATTTATTTTGAGTACATAATGTGTCATACATTCTTCTAAGAGTTTCATGTCTGTTAGCTCACTTGAAGCACATAAATGCTCTGTTTGGTGGGCACTCTTTTATGCCCTATTTTATATATGAGGGAACAGAGGCACAGAGAGTTCAGTAACTTGCTCAAAGTTGCACAGGAAATAAATGACAGCCCCAGCTTTGAACTCAACCAAGAATCCATTCATTCATTTGCTGAGCACTTAGCATTGTGTTAGGCAATGGGCTCTTAAATCTCAGTTTTGTTTTGTTTTCATTTTAGGGCTGTGCCATTGATGTTTGTAAGTTTCCAGGCTAGGGGTCAAATCAGAGCTGCAACTGCTGGTCTATACCACAGCCACAGCCACATGGGATCCAAGCTGTGTCTGTGAACTACACCACAGCTCATGGCAACGCTAGATCCTTAACCCACTGAGTGGCCAGGGATCGAACTTGCGTCCTCATGGATACTAGCCAGATTCGTTTCCGCTGAGCCAGGATGGGAACTCAAAACTGAGATTTAAGGAGTTCGTGTGGTAAGGCACTTGAGCCCCTTAGCCTGGGAACCTCCATATGCTAAGGGTGCAGCCCTAAAAAGACAAAAAGAAAAAAAATCTCAGCTTTAAGAAATGAACGAGGGACCCAGATTCCTAAGTGGTCAATGAGATTATAGTGGAGTGATCCTTTATACATTTGTGTTCACCTTGGAAATCGCAGTAAATATTTCCACCAGCCTGAAGTTCCTCTGTGGGCTTATGAAAGAAGCTACTTTCCTGGTCCTGTAGTAAACCAGCTTCCGTGGGAATAACACCCCTGGGAAATCATGAACCTCCAGGAGAATACTCAACAGTGCATTGGAAAACACAGTTCCCAGGGCAGAGTTAATACAAACATGTACCTCTGGGGGGTACTTCTTTGGAACCTAGTCTGGTCTCTCCATTGTCAAGTCTGGGTCTTTGCTCTTGACCATATGAACCCAGCCAAGATGGCCAAGTCACGCCATGACCTGGCTAGTGAGACCAAATGGGCTGCAGCAGCTTTGCTGCAAAAGGGGCACTGGCTGGACTCTAGAGGAGTTCTGAATGCTCTTGATTTTTGAAAGCTTTTACCTTTACGTGGTGTAACGCCACCAATATGTTCGCTCCATGGGTTCAAGTCGCTGTCTGTGTAGTTCATCTCAGTATTTTCAATGCGTGGAAAAAATCTGTGCTCAATAAATAAACATTTGTTAAAGGAAGAAATATTGACAATTGAATGGCAAGCTGTCAACTGAGCAGTTCCCAGTGTGGCTCAGTGGTTAATGAACCCGGCTAGTATCCATGAGGATACAGGTTCGATCCCTGGCCTTGATCAGTGGGTTAAGGATCCAGTATTGCCGTAGGCTGTCGTGTAGATGGTAGACACGGCTCGGATCCTGAGTTGCTGTGTCTGTGGTGTAGGCTGGCAGCTATATTTCCGATTCAACCTCTAACCTGGGAACCTCCATATGCCGAGGAGGTGGCCCTAAAAATACAAAAAAGACAAAAAAAAAGAAAAAGATATCAACTGAGTAAATGCTAGAGTCAGACATTTCAATCCCAGTGTTGCCATTTCCTGGCTGTGCTCCCTTGGCTAAATTACTTGGGCACTGAGCCTCAGTTTCTTCATCTGGGCAGTGGGGACAATAATATTTTTCTCCTGTGGTTTGTTAAGCAAGATGCAGAAATAAAAAGGTGCTTATCTGGGGGTTGATAGGGCTGCAGGCTGGAAAGCAGAGATTCAGGAATCACTTGAATTGTGTTTGTTCTGCTGGACTTTAAAATAAAGGAAGCTTACAAAGGCAAAAACCATAAGGTCACAGTTAGTTACATATATTCTTTGTCAAGAATTGTGACTGTGGCTAGGATTGGTTGGGGAAGGAAATGGTTACCTTGTTGCTAGGGGAGGTCTTTGAGACACAAGGTTGCAGCTACCAGATGTGCTAAAAATGGCTGGAGATGTCCCTGGCTTTGGTACAGTTCAGAAAGTTCAGTTTCTCAATGGTGCAGGGACGTTGTGTGTCTGAGGCCAGATGCTCCATGGCTGCCCGATTCCATTCTGTATGCCTGAACTTGGGTTACTCCGTTATGATTTCAATCTGTGATCAGGTTATTGGGGGAGCTGATGCTACAATGCCTGTCAAATACTCAGGGTAGTGCCTGACTCATGGTAGATGGTCAAGAAATAATTGGAATTGATCCCTTCCTTCATGAACTGTCGGGGCAGGTGGATCATCCCCCAGCCCATTCTGCCTCCAAAAATTCCAGATTGGAGGCCGGGGCCCCAGAAAGGCTGATTATTTAAGTCCAGAATCTGCAACTCCAGTTTTCTTTCTCCTCTGTCGTCTCTCGAGAACATGTGTGCTGTAGGGTTCCATCTGCTTCGGTAATAAAACATAAATTATTAAAACCATAAAATATTGATGCACTGTTTTATAAAACAGAGGGACTTTAATGTATTGATTATGAATTGAGAAAGCCTTAATGAGCTTCAGGAGGCAAAATAATTGGGAAGCGATGGTGGGTTGATTGCCTCCTGTGTCCCTGAATGAGAAGCAGTTATGAGATGAGGTTCCTCGGGTCCCATTTTGCATCACTGTCATCTAGCATTTTTGCCACCGTTGCTTTAAAACCTACACTTTCTGGCACAATAGATGCCACCCAAAGAGAAAGAGTGGGGGGGGGGGGAATAAAACCTTCTTGTTAAAAAGCAACAAAGTATTCTGGTTGGAAACTTACTTGCTTTGTTTTTCTCCCTGGGTGGTACCCATAGAATCTGGAAACTGACCCACAGAGGGTCATGCATCTTGTCCACCATCTCACAGCTTATTGGGGTCACGACTTAGCCTGGCACCCAGCTCCCCTGACTCTTGTGCTGGAGATTCTGCTTCTTCCATATCCTACGAGGGGCTTTTGGACGGTGAGTGCTGTTCAAAGGTGGAGCAGGCTTCTATTGGGTTTAGTCTTGGTGAGTGGTGAGACCTCCATCATTGGCAGTATGGAAGACAGACTGGACAACCTCTTGACCTCTTGGAAGGGGATTTGAAATTCTGTGGAGTGATGTGGCTGTTCCCTCATCCATCCACCCTGGCCTGCCTATCTTCAGATTCTCCCAGGTAAGTCCCGGGCTGGCAACTTTAGACAAAGCGGCATCTTGAAGATTCTCCACAATGTTGAGGGAGGGGAAGAGTCTGCTGTATCTGCTTAAACCCAACAGCCCTTATGTGAGATGGAAAGATATGCATCGGATCTGAGGAGGGACTGAGGCTCGGGGAAGTCAGTGGAATTGTCCAGGTTCACCCAGTCCATTGGAGGCAGAATCCAGGGCTAGAACCATTGTCTTTGGAGAACCGGCCTACTGTTCTTATAGAAATACCTTGTTGCCTTTTAGTTATATGTGGAAAATGAAGCTTTTATACATGGCACAATCAGAAAATAAGGTCTCACCAGTGACTGGGTTTTCACATGCTCTCTGAGCATTTTCAGAGAGTTTCAGACTTTGCTATGAGGGCCAGTGATGTGTTTGCAATGAGACCAGTTCAAGTGAATGATCCGTGGCTTACTTTCATTTTGCCTCCACATGTGTTGGGTCTGATTATTGCCAGGAAAGCCAGCAGAAAGGGCACTGAAATATTAGCAGCTAATATTTATCTTAGACTTTCTTCGTGCCAGGCAACTATGCCAGGTGTTTACTCCCATTAGATCATTTTTTTTTCTGCAGCAATCTTTGAAGCAGGAACTATTATCAACCCATTTTACAGATGAAGGCACTGAGGTTCTGAGTTAGTGAAGTCAGGATTTGAGCCCAGTGAGATAGACTTGAAAGCCTATACTCTTTTTAAAAAACCCTGAGGTAGAATTTGACATACAATGTGTAAGTTTCAGGGATACAGCATGTTGATTTGATGCATTTATATTGCAATACAGTTGCCACTGTAGAGTCAGCTAACACCTCTGTCACATCACAGGATTACTGTTTTTTCTAGTGGGGAGGACAATTAAGATCTACTTTCTTAATGTTTGAAGTTTAATGCTTAAAATATATTTTTTCGTTGTCTGTAATCGCTGGACTGCGTATAGATCTCCAGATCTTATGTATCTGCTAGTTCCAAGTATGTACCTTAAGCATCTCCCCTAGATTTCCAAATCACAGCTCCTGGTAACCATCCTTCTACTCTCTGTGGGGGAATTCAGTTCTTTTTAGAGTCCAGATAAAAGGGCTATCTTATAGGATTTGTTTTTATCTGTCTGATTTATCTCACTTAGTATAATATCCTCGAGGTCCATCCATGTTGTCACAAATGGCAAGATTTCCTCTTTTTCATGGCTGAATAGTATTCCATTGTGTACCACATTTTCCCATCCATTTATCCATCCATAGTCACTGAGGTTGTTTTCATAGCTTGGCTCTTGTGAATAATGTTGCAATAAACATAGGAGTGCCGATATCGCTTTGATAATCTGTTTTCATTCCCTTTGGCTATGTACCCAGAAGTAGAATTGATGGATTGTACTTAGTTGTAGTTTTCATTTTTTTGAGGAACCTTCCTACTATTTTCCATAATGGGTGAACCACATTGCAATCTCACCAATAGTGAGTGGACAATGGTTCCTCTTTAGGGAGCCTGTGCTTTTAAGTGGATAATAACTGCAGGCACCTTTCTTCATGTTTTCAATCACACTGCTTCTTTTGATACTGTTGAGCTCTCATTTCTTTGTGAAGCTGCTGATTTTCTTGGCCTCAACTCTGACCACTTCTTCTTGGTCTCTTCCCCTGACCCTCTTCTCAGCTGCCAGCCCCCTGTGGTTTTCCGGTTTCTCTCATGGGCCAGGGGTTCTTCCTACTAGATGTGTTCTCCTTGGGTAATCTCAGCTAATTGCATGGATTTTGCATGCACTGCTATTTGCTATGATGCTCTTGACCCCCAGTTCTGCACTGCCAGCTCTGAACCCTTCTCCTTGATATCAGAGTAACATCGGTCTCATGCAATGTTTGGGGAGGAGTTCCTGTTGTGGCTCCCAGGGGTAAGGAACAGGCTAGTGCCCATGAGGACATGGGTTCGATCCCTGGCCTCGCTCGGTGGGTTAAGGATTTGGCGTTGCCATGAGCTGTGGTGGAGGTGGCAGACGCGGCTTGGTTCACGAGTTGCTGTGGCTGTGGTGGAGGTGGGCAGCTACAGCTCTGATCTAACCCCTGGCCTGGTAACTTCTGTGGTTGGCGTGGTCCTAAAAGACAAATATATGTCTGTCTATGCAGAGGAAACGTTTCCCCAAAGTTTTTTTTCTTTTTCTTCTTCTTCTTTTTAGGGTCACACCCACAGCATGTGGAAGTTCTCAGGCTAGGGGTCAAATCCAAGCTACAGCTCCCGGCCTATGCTTCAGCCATAACCATGTGGTATCTGAGCCGCATCTGTGACCTACACCATAGCTCACGGCAATGCCGGATCTTGAACCCACTGAACGAGGCCAGGGATCGAACCCGCATCCTTATGGATACTAGTTGGGTTCCTTACTGCAAGAGCCAGGACAGGAACTCTGTATTTTTTAAGAGATTGTGTAGAATTGATGGTATTTATTTCTGAAATATTTGGGAGAACTTGCAGTGATACTGTTAGTGTGTGGAGATTTCTTTTTGGGAAGGTTTTAAAACTCTGAATTCAATTTATTTAATACTGATAAGTCTTCAGATTATTTCACTTTGGATGAAGTTGAGAAGTTTGTGACTTTTTAAGGAATTGGTCTTTTCTTCCACTTTGTAAAGTTTATGTTGTCAAGTTGTTCATAATATTCTTTTTAGTCCTTTTAATGTCTCTAGGGTCTGCAGCGATATCCCATCTTTTGTTTCTGATATCAGTAATTCGTGTCTCTTATGGCCAGTCTCACTAGAGGTTGATCTTTTCTTTAAATATTTTCCAAAATCAGTTTTTTTGTTTCATTGATTTTTTCCCTTCATTTTTACTGATTTCTGCTCTTGTCTTTATTATTTTCTTCCTTCTGTTTAATTTGGGTTCTTTTTCTTCTTTTATTCCCCTAGTTTCTTAAGGTGAAAACTTCGATTATTGATTTAAGATCTTTCTTCTTTTCTAACACAAGCATTTTTAAATTTATTTTTTGAAGTTTTGTTGAAGTAGAGTTGATTTACAATGTTGTGATCATTTTTGCTGTACAATCATAAACTTTATGTTTTTCTTTTTTGTGTTTTAGGGCCACACCTGTGGCATATGGAGATTCCCAGGCTAGGGGTTGAACTGGAGCTGTAGCTGCCAGCCTACACCACAGCCAGAGCAACACCAGGTCCGAGCTGCATCTGTGAACTACACCACAGCTCACAGCAATGCCAGATCCTTAACCCACTGAGTGAGGCCAGGGATCGAACCCGTGTCCTCATGGATACTAGTGACATTTGTTTCTGCTGAGCCATGATGGGAACTCCCGACCATAAACATTGTAATACTATAAATTTTCCTCTGTGCACTGCTTTAGCTGAAGCTGATGAATTTGGTATATTTTTATTCAGTTCAATATATATTTCCCTTGAGACTTCCTCTTTGGCCCTGTGATTAATTAGAAGTATGTTGTTAGTAAACACCTGTATTGGGATTTTCCAGACTTTCTCTTATTATATAATTCATAATAATATACGAATAATAATTATATATGAATTATATAGATATAACATATATATTTGTTAAATAACATTCTATATGATTTCAGTTCTTTTAAACTCCAATAGCTTTGTCTTATGGCTTAGAATATTGCCTATCTTGATAAATATTTTATGTGCACATAAAGAAAATGTGTGTTCTGATGTTGGATGGAATGTTTTATAAAATCAGTGAGGTTCTTTTAGTTGATGTTTTTGTTCAGCTCTTTCATGTCCTTACTAGTTTCTTTTGTATTAGTTCTCTTTAATACTAAAAGAGAAGGGTTAAAAAAAAAAAAAACTCAAACTGTGGTTGTATGTAGATTTATCTATTTCAGCTCTGCCATTGAAACTTGTTAAGATGCATATACGTTTTGGATTTGGTATTGGATTGACTCTTTTACCTCATGTATTGTCCGTCTTTACTCCTGCTAATTTTCTTTGCTCCGAAGTCTATTTAGTATGGCCATTCCAGTTTTCTTTTTCTATTAGTGTTGGCATGATATATCATTTTTCATAATTAAAAATTCTAATTTATCTGTCATAATGCTCTGAGCTCTTTATACATGCATGTGCTTTATCAATTTTAAGAAATCTCTGTTTTTTATTTAGTGTGTTCAGACTTTTTACATTAACTGTGATTATTCTGTTGTAATTTAGATTTATTATTTTGTTTTTTAATTTCTGCTCGTTTTTGGTTTTGTTTCCTATTTCCTCTGCCCTGCTCTCTAATGGATTTTTTTTTTTGTCTTTTTGTCTTTTTGTTTTTGTTGTTGTTGTTGTTGCTATTTCTTGGGCCGCTCCCGCGGCATATGGAGGTTCCCAGGCTAGGGGTCAAATCGGAGCTGTAGCCACCGGCCTACGCCAGAGCCACAGCAACGCGGGATCCGAGCCACATCTGCAACCTACACCACAGCTCACGGCAACGCCGGATCGTTAACCCACTGAGCAAGGGCAGGGACCGAACCCGCAACCTCATGGTTCCTAGTCGGATTCGTTAACCACTGTGCCACGATGGGAACTCCTAATGGATTACTTTAATGTAGTTAGCATTTTATTTTAATGTTGCTACTTAGATTTTGACTATCCCCCTTTTAATATTTTATTGTTCAACAAAGGAATTATAATACATATATTTAATTTCTAGTGGTCTACATATAGTCAAAATTTCATCACTTGAAGTGGAAACCAGAAAACTTGCTATTATATAGGTAACTTTATTTCTTACCTTTATATTTGTCTTATACATTACATCTAAAGTCATTAAGAACCCCACCAGAAAATGTTATATTTACTTTAAACTGTGGCATGCATTTTTAAAAACTCAAGAGGAAAGAATTGTCTATGATATCATCCTGATATTTTCTATATCTTTTTTCATTCATTCCTAACATTCCAAGTTTTCTTCTGGTTTCATGTATCTTCTGCCTGAAGAAATTGCTTTAGAAATTCCTTTAAAGAGAGTATGCTTTAAAGCTGTACTGTCTTTGCTTATCTTCATCTGAGAATGGCTTTATTTTAACCTGTTCCTGATGTAGATCACTAAATACAGAATTCTAGATTGGCAATTTTTTTCTTTCAGCACTTGAAAAATACTATAGTATTTTTTTCTGGCTTCCATGATTTGTGATGGGAAATTCATGGTTATTTGAAAAATTGTTCCCCTTTAGTTACTGCATGGAGTTTTTTCTGGCTGCTTTCAGGATTTTTTCCTTTGTCCTCAGTTTCAACAGTCTGAGCATGATGATTCTTTGTATGTGCATTTCTTTGGATGTGTCCTGTTTGGGATTAATTTAGCATCTTCAGTCTGTAGCTTTACGTCTTTTGCCAGACTTGGGAACTTTTCAGCCTTTACTTCCTCAAATATTTTTTCACCATCACACTCTTTATCTTCTCCCTTTGGACTCAGATGACATAAATATTAGAGCTTTTGTTATAGTGCCACAGGTCTGTGAGGGTCTGCTTATTTTTTTCAATTTTGTTCTCTCTTGTCTTCAAGTTCACTAAATATCTCTTCCAATCTGCAGCTGAGTTCATCCAGTGAATTTTTAAAATTCCAGTTTACTGTTTTTCAATTTTTATTGGATTCTTTGGTATATATTTTATTTCTTTAATAAGACTATATTTTTTCATTTGTTTCAAGATCATTGATGATTGCTTATTGGAGCGTTTGTATAATGACTGAAGTCTTTGTCAGATAATTCCAACATCTGTGTCATCTTTTTTTTTTTTTTTTTTTTAATAGCCATCTCCATGGCATATGGAAGTTCCTGGTCAGGGATCGAATCCCAGCTATAGCCTTGACCTACACTGCATCTGTGGCAATGCTGGATCCTTTAACCCATTGTGCCAGACCAGGGATCAAACTTGCATCTCTGCAGTGACCTGAGCTGCTGCCATTGGATTCTTACCCTACTGGCACCACAACAGGAACTTTCATCTGTGTCATCTTTTAACTGTTTTTCCCCAATGGACTTAAAAGCTTTCTGGTTATTGGGAGGCTGAGTAGTTTTGAATTAGATTCTGAGCATTTGGCCTAGCATGTTATGCAGCGCTGCGCCCTGTTTTAACTCCTGTGGAATGGTTTGGTTCTAGTAGGAAATCAATCTGCTTAGATTTAGGTGGAAAGTCCCAATTGCCCTTCTGTGAACTCTGATCAATTGTTTCCAATCCTCTATAGTGTTATTAGGTCTGCCCATGTCTGTGGTGGTCATTCTAAGTAGGTGAGTAGTGGGGTGTCTGTTGGTCCAGTTCTCAATGCTAGATATGCTGGTTAGGACCAAACCCATGCAGGCACAGCTTGGGGGTGAGCACAGGAATTCATCAGCCACTTTATACAGTCATTTTCCTGAGCTCCTCTTTCTCCCTCACGTCTCTGGCACTTTGCATTTGCTTGGGATACTCCTTTCTCTTTCCTTTGAGTAGAAAGATGGGGCTTTAGGTAACTTGTTGCACCAACCACTTACCTCTGCGTATCCAGGGTCAAGCTGCGGGAAGTCAGAGAAAGAGAGAGTAACGGGAGAGGCTAACAGTAGGAGAAACAATAGTGCGGGGTCACTGGGAATTCTCTCTGCTTCCTTTATAGCTTTTATGTAAATCTGAAACTATTCTAAAATTAAAACAGGTATTTTAAAACGTCAATCAATGTTTGTCCCACCTTCTCGGGATCACAGTTGTGTAGATCAGAGAGCCAGATCTGTCTCCCACAGGGGCCTCTGCCACTGGTGTCACAGGACTGCTTGGGGTCTGGCTAAGAGAGAACAGAGAGAAGAAAAAAATGAGTGTTTCCATACGCCTGAGTGCTAGCAGCTTTCTTTCCAAAGCCTGGAGCCACACACAGCTAGAAGCTGCTTCTGGAGGAAGCTATGTTCACGTTGAGGCTCACTTCCTGGCTTCAGGCTGCCTTGCAGGGAGGCTAGGGAATAATGGAAGAAAGACTATGGGAAACTCACCTCCCATTTGGTGGTTCACAGTCTCATCTTCCCCAGTCTGCGTCAAACTATTTCCTTTTCAGAGTCCTTAAAAAGCTGCTCCATGTACTCTGCACCCAGTGAGAGAGAGAAGGTGGAGTCAATGTCTCCATTTTTAAAATTACCTCTTTTTAAGCCTTTTTATTATGAGATATAATATCCATAAGAAAAGAGCAATATTTATATATATTATGTGTATAATATACATATACCATATACATATCAATAGATATGTATATATGTATGTATATGTACATAATATATATAATATATTTAATGTATATGTTTATGTATGTGTTTAAATGCGTATAAATTGACACCTATGAAATAACCACCCAGGTTAATAAGTAAGACATTATTGATCTCCCGAAAACATCAGCGACAACTCACTCCTTTACCTGCCAGAAGTAACCACTGACTCCTGACTTGGTTGTAGACGTCTCCATACTTGTTTTTTTTTTTTTTTTTTTTGGTCTTTTTGCTATTTCTTGGGCCACTCCCGCGGCATATGGAGGTTCCCAGGCTAGGGGTCCAATCGGAGGTGTAGCCACCGGCCTATGCCAGAGCCACAGCAACGCGGGATCCGAGCCGCGTCTGCAACCCACACCACAGCTCACGGCAACGCCGGATCGTTAACCCACTGAGCAAGGGCAGGGACCGAACCCGCAACCTCATGGTTCCTAGTCGGATTCGTTAACCACTGCGCCACGACGGGAACTCCCATACTTGTTTTTTTTTAACATCTGTACCACAGTATGGTTTCGCTACCCTTTTTTTCCCCCAACTTTCTGTACATCGAACGGATTCTTTTATGTCTGGCTTCTTTTGCTTGATAGTGTTTATGAGACTCATCCAGTTTGTTGGGCATGGCTGTCACAAATTAATTTTCATTTTTGTGTGCCATTGTAGAAACATCCAGCAGTATGTTATCCATGCGAATGCTGATGAGCCTTTGGGTTGTTTCTGGCTTGGGTGCTGCAAGGAACAGTGAATGCTCCGTAACATTTTTGTACACTTGGAGCCCACGTTACAAAATTTCTCTAAGATACAGACACGCGAGGGGAATGGCTGTGTCATCAGGTCTATCTTCAGCTGTAATAATAATGGCAAACGGTTTTCTCGAATGTTGTTCCAACTTACACTCTCACCAGCCGTCGATGAGGATCCTCGGGGGTCCACGGGGGCCATTCTTCATCCTGTTTGTTCCTATCGTGCATGGCACAGAGGATGTTCCATATGCATTTGTTAAGCCATTGAACTGACAGCTGGCTATGACTGTGTTTTGTGTGGCTGAGATGAAATCCTTTTGTTCACATTTTGAAAAGCCTTGGGTTACGCTCCGCATTCATTAGAAAGGAATTGAGGACATGTCACAACAATTATCTCCAGTGGAAAAATGTGCTAAAGAAGGCTAATGATGATTTGTGAAGGGGACGGGAGCCACTTAGTCCTTTGAAGACAAAAGTGGCAGATCAAAGGCCACCGTCTCCTAATTTGAGAGGGTTAGGGTTGGTGGGAAGCTGTGGGCTGGGGGATGGAAGACATAGAAAAGAGAGATTGTTTCAAGAATCACAGGACCGGAAAGAAAAGAATAACTGAGAAAATTCCACGGGTGAGGAAGAGTGTGTGTGTTGTTGGGGTGTCAAGCAGCACAAGTCACTCCATCAAACTGATGGTGCTCAGACTAGCTGGGAAGAAAGCAAACCAGGCAGCATGAAACAGACGACTGCACCCCATTTCTGGACTCCAATTTCCCATCCTGACTTCCTCCCCCCAACTGCTTTAAACTGGCACACTCGAAAAGCCTTTGAAAGCCGGGAGACAGACAGAGAGTTTAATACGTGGGGATGATCTCATGACTTAGAAGGATAAATTACAGAATTTGTAAAATCCTTCAGAGTCTGGTACAGATGAAAAACTTGCTATGAGAAATAAGGACAGTCTGAATCAAGTGAGAATTACTCTACAACCCCCCTGAAGGGATCAGTTTTTGAATAACAAAGTAAGATCAATTCAATGTAACACCTGGACTAAACTGAATAATAAGTGTAAACATGTTTTTATGATTAAGTTTATTTTCTATGTCTCACTTTGGGTGCACAAAACTTTATGAGGTAGAGAATATTATCTTCATTTTACCAATTGAGAAACTGAGGCTCAGAGAGGTTAAGTGACTCACAGAAGGTCACACAGCCAGTCAGAGATACAGATGGGAGCCAAATAGATAAAGTGACCCCGGAGCCTACCTTGTGGTGGCTTTTTGTTTTTGTTTTGGGGTGTTTTTTTTTCTTTTTCTTTTTTTGGTTGTGTGCTTTTAATTTATATACAGTAGACCTCATTTTATTTTGATGTATATTTCTATGAATTTTATTACACGCATAGATTTGTGTAACCACCTTCACCATCATGACAAAGAACAAGCTCACCCTTTCGAAAATCTACCTCCTGCAGTTCCTTTATAATCTCCGTCTCCCCCGTTTCCTGTCCCCCAGGCCTTTGGCAATGACTAGTGTGGTCTTTTCTAAAATGTCGTGCAGGGAGTTCCTGTCGTGGCTTAGTGGTTAACGAATCCGACTGGGAACCATGAGGTTGCGGGTTTGGTCCCTGGCTTTGCTCAGTGGGTTAAGGATCCCGCATTGCCCTGAGCTGTGGTGTAGGTTGCAGAAGCGGCTCGGATCCCGCGTTGCTGTGGCTGTGGTGTAGGCCAGAGGCTAGAGCTCCGATTCGACCCCCAGCCTGGGAACCTCCATATGCCGCAGGAGCGGCCCAGGAAATGGTAAAAAAAAAAAAAAAAGACAAAAGAAATAAAAATAAAATAAAATGTCATGCAGTATACTGTGTAGACAAAAGAAATAAAAATAAAATAAAATGTCATGCAGTATATTGTGTATAATCTTTTTATTTTCTTTAATTTTATTGTTTTATTTTATTTATTTCATTATAGCTGGTTTACAATGTTCTGTCAATTTCTGCTGTACAGCAAAGGGACCCAGTCCCTGTGTATAATCTTTTAAGCTTGGCTTCCTTTCAGCATGATGCCCTTGAGATCGATCCAAGTTGCTGTAACCATCACTACTTTGTTTTTTGTATTGATGAGTAGTGTTCTGCTGTATGGATATACCAGAGTTTACTCACCTCCTGAAGGATATATTTGTCACTTACAGTTTTTTGGAGTAATTTTGAATAGAGATGGTCTTTCTAAACATTTACATAACAAATTTTGGAGTGAACCAGTCATCATTTCTTCCGGGTAAACATAAAGAGTGTGATTTCTTGGCCATGCAGTAAGTGTATTGTATAAGAAATTGCTGAAATATTTTCCTGGGTCATTTTCCATTCCCAACAGCCAAGCATGAAAGATCCAGTGCTCTCTGTCTTGATCAGCACTTGGTAGTGTCAGATTTTTTTTAAAAAAATTTAAATTTGTTTTAGCCTTTCTAACAGGCATGTAAGGATATCTTGTGATTTTAATTTGCATTTTCCTAATGACTTTCGATGTGGAATGTCTTTTCATTTTCATTTTTGCCATCCAAATACCTTCTTGGGTAAACTCTCTGTTCAAATCTTTAGCACATTTAAAAAAATTGGGTTGTTGGAGTTCCCTTTGTGGTGCAACAGAAATGAATCCAACTAGGAAACATGAGGTTGCAGGTTCGATCCCTGGCCTCGCTCAGTGGGTTAAGGATCAAGGATCCGGCATTGCCATGAGCTGTGGTGTAGGTCGCAGACGTGGCTCAGATTCTGTGTTGCTGTGGTGGTGGTGTATACTGGCAGCTGCAGCTCCCATTGGACCCCTAGCCTGGGAACCTCCATATGCTGCAGGTGCAGCCCTAAAAAGACAAAAAAAAAATCGGGTTGTTTATTTTCTTATTACTAAGTTTTTAAAATTTTCTTTACAGAAAGCCCATGGGCATTCTCCATGGGAAGGTGATGGATTGTGTTTCCCCATGGAAGCCTCTGAGCCTAGTGGGGTACCCAGCACACAGTAGGTGCTCAAGAGTTGTGGTCCTTGTGGTTCCCATGGTGGCTCAGTGGCTTAAGGACCTGATGTTTCTGTGGGGATGTGGGTTCTGTCCCTGGCCTTGCTCAATGGGTTAAGGATGCGGCACTGCCAAAAGCTGTGGCATAGGTCACAGATTGGCTCGGATCTGGTGTTGCTGTGGTTGTGGCTGTGGTGTAGACCTCAGCTGCAGTTCTGATTGGACCCCTAGCCTGAGAATTTCCATATGCTGCAGGTGTGGCTGTAAAAACGGAAAAAAAAAAAAAAAAAAGAAGAGGAATCATTTGGAGGCCTTGGGCTTGGTGAAACACAGCATGCTAAGCCCCCTCCCAGAGTAGCTGGCTGGGAGCCCTGGGGTGAGGCATGAGAATTTGTTGTTGTAACTTCTTAGTTGATGCTGATTTTGCTGGTCCTCCACCCTGCCTCCCACTCCAGCTGTTACTGAAGCAACCTTCCCTGCCATACGTTGGGCCCTGGGGGTTTTCAGCAGAGGATGCTTTGGGGGAGCCTGCCTGGCCCTCAAGCATGTGCTCTCTGGAAGCGCAGGACAGTTAAAATCTGGAGGTGAACCCCTGAGCCATAGAGGATAAGAGCTGGTAGATAAATGTTGGTAGGCAGTTCTGAGATGCATTCTAGAAGGTTCCTTTGAAGGTCCCTGGGGAATTGTGTCCCAGTCGTCCACTGTGTTGGCTAACTATGCATCACACCCTTAGATAGGTTTCCTCTCTTTCCACGATTCACTATCCAGTCTCCCACGCCTGGTCCCAGGCTCTCTTTCTAAAACAAAGTACCTGCATGTAAGCCCTTGATGCTTGTTCGGCTTTCCAGGGGGAACCTTGGCATAAGACATTTACTGGGGTGAGGCATCTCATTCTTCATCTCCATCATGAAAATGGCCCAACAGATAGCAACCTGGCATGAGACATGCAGCGTTCTCTGGACTCTGTGGTCAGGGACTGTGAATTACTCACTTTTGTATCCCCTGGACACAGGCTAGTGACAGGCACATGTGGGTGTTGAGAAAATGATGGATAACTAAATCACAAAAAGTGTTTTTACACTTATTAAACCAAACTGGGTAGAAGAGCTGGAGCAGGCAAACTAGCAGGTGGGGGAAAGGAGGCTGGCTCACTCAGAGTGATTGGAGCACAGAATGAGACGCCAGGTAAGGAAGTGCTGATTAAGGGTTTAGGGTATTGAGATCTGTGTTGGGATCCAAACCCCACCGTCTCCTGGCTGTGTGACCAGAGGCAGCTTTCCCTTTGAACTTCAATTCCCCCATCTATACGATGGGGGAATAATGAGATCGACCTTGCTGAGTTTTTGTGGAGATGAAAGTGTGACAGTGTGTGCACGAAACACCCAGCACTCGTGCTGGCACATAGCAGAGGTTTGAAAAATGTTCATGCCCTCTGTTGTCGGCCACCTGCCCGTCAGAGGTGCAGTGACAGTAGGACCTTAAAGGTTCACTCCATTTCTAAGATTTCTGGAGACTGCGGCAGTAGCCAGACAGAAATTATTAACCTTGATAATGAAAATAAAGATGTTTATTAATAGTAGTTAGTGATAATACTGTGCTTACTCTATGCCAGGTACTGTTCCAAACGTTTTTTACATATGGGCTCATTTGATTCTTCAGCCACTCTGTGAGGTAGATTCCATTATATCCCCCATTTTACAAATGATGAGCCCAAGGCACAGAGAGGGTAAGTGAATTGATCAAAATCACACAGCTTGTCATAAGCTGAACTGGGTTTTGAACCTAGGCTGTCTTGCTCCTAACAACTGTAGCATATTTCTGGGATTTGAAATAGTCTGCACTTCTCTGGCTATGGAGCCCCTGGTTCTCAAAGGCCTTTGCCTCTCAGCACTTAGGTGTTACAGCTTGAATAGCAATTTCCCATGTATCGTTTCTTGAGCCTTTCAAGTGGAGAAGAGGAAGAATGTTCCAATTATGTCCATAGCTGATGGGTTCACTCCAAGCCACCCTATTTCATGCTATTCAACAACTCATATGTAATGAGCCAGGTACTGAGCCATGTAAGCTGAGAAAGATATAGCCTCTCCCTGCAAGAAGCTGCCTCTACCCTTAAGCAGGATGGAAACATGAATAGAGAGATGCCATCTGTGATGCCTGGTGAGGGGGGAGTGAACAGGGGAGGTGGTCAGCCATGCCTGGGAGGTCTGGGGGGGGGGGTTCCTAGAGGAGGCCACCACCAGGCTGCCATCTCCCATACCTCCTTCTTCCACTTCTACACTCTCCATCAGCAGAATTGCCTCCTGAGCCTCTTCACCTCCTCCCAAAGAACAACTTAAACAAACAAACAAAAAAAAGATTACTGCTAGGACATATCAACATGTAAGGGGATAGAATGAGAATTACTGGTGTTTGCACCAAGCATTTGCTTCCTGTCCATGCCTGGCTGTTTATTTGAAAAGTTGCCCCGAAAAATGTCAGGTTCTGTTAGACTCTGGAAGGAGTAAGACGGAGACGTTCAGGCAGCGCTCGTCTCCTCTCATGTTATTTGTGTACACGGGAAATGCAGAAACCCAACGAAAAGCCTTTTGTTTTCAGTGGGTCTGCTTGACGCGCCTCCGGTGGATGGACGGTGGTGATGGCTTCATACAGACAAAACCCTCTGCCACTACCCTCCACGCACAATGCCCCGTGTCCCCGTTTCCTTTTCAGGGGGTAGAAGGGCCAGGGAGACGAGAGGGAGAGGATGCTTGAACCGTGTTGAGGGGGAGTCTCCCTCCCAGTCTCTTGATGGGGACGTTCCCCACCCCACCTTCTTGATACTTCCCATTTCCAGCGTGGGGGTGAATTGTCCAGTCACTGACCCACCCCCATTTCTGTTCAGACTGACGTAGCCAAGGGGACTGATATGCTTCCTCTCTTCTTCCTCCTCCACCACCCACAGGGGGCAAAGGCCAGGTAAATGGATCTGCTCTGCAAACTTCCTGCAGATGGGCTGGTCCTCGCTCGCGATTGAGAGGCTGGAAGATAATGGACCCATTTATTAATCCCGCCTAAATCCTGATACTCCGACATGGATTTTGTGCCATGTGACTTTTGTTCGCCCCTCTAGATCCATATTCTCCTTCTCTGTTCCCCCCAGTGCCTCCTATATCGGTAGGCTACCTTGCCCTCTGGTTTCAGTCTGGGGGGGTGGGTGGTGTCTGGAAGATCAGGAGAAAGGAGGAGAGCGAGGAGGTGGTCTCTATTCCCCTTCGCTCCCTGTGCTGATTGCCTTTGGTTGGCTGCCTTCCTAACCGTGTGACAGAGTCTGTGGCTCTGCTGGGCAACCCCTCTTCCATTTTATCCCTTCTAGTTGAGCTGTAGTAACAGCATCCACGGTAAGGAGGTCCTTTGCTAAGGACCTTCCCCTGCCCTTGTAAATAGTCACTTTACTAAACTCTCCTCCATGGCGTAGCCTTACTGCTCGGCACCTCTTGCTGGGACAGATTGTATTTTCCAAAGATGCCTGCACCACTATGCATCCCATCTCACATGTGTTCTTCTTAAAATGTGATATTGAGACTACTCCACCCAGAAGTGGGAATCTAAGTCCCCATCCTTGCATCTGGGCAGCACCAGGAAAGTGGCAGAAGTGATGCTGCATGAATGCTGAGGCTAAGTCCTAAAAGGCCATAGGGCTTCCACCTGTTCCTCTGGGGAGGCTCACTCATGGAACCCAGCTTGTATATGGAGAGGACACCCCTATCAGTGTCCCAGCGGACAGCAGCATCCCCTCCCAGTTGTGCGAATGGGTCTTCACATGAATCCAGCCCTCCACCTTGGAGCTGCCCCAACTGGTATCGAATAGAGCGGAGATAAGCTGGCCCCATTCAGCCATGTCCAAGTGGCAGCTTGAAGAGCGAAATACACATGGTGTTTCAGCTACTCCATTTTAAGGTGGTTTGTTATGCAGATAATCACTAACAAAGTTAACCATTGACCGCCATCGTTACTCTCGTGTTTTATTTCTCCTCTTGTTTAGAAATCAGGGCAGGGAGGGGAGAGAAATATAGTAGGGATGCTCCAGAGATGCCGACACTCACCTGCTGCGTTGCTGTCCCTTCAGGTAGCATTTTGTAATGTCCCCTCATGTATGCCCCAACCCAGACCAAGGTAGAAGCAATTATTGTCCACACTCTTACAGATTAAGAGGCTGCAGAAGATGAAGTACCCAGGCGAGATCACTCAGGGACTCAACGGGAGAGAGGACCTAGGTTGGCAAATCTCCAAATCCTACGTTCCTAAAATGGCATGGGGCTGTTCAATCTTGTTCAAACTTTGAGTCAGAAAGCTACTCTCTATTGTCACTCAGGTCACCAGCGTTGGGTCTGTGGAATCCACACCCTCTTTATTTTGAAGGGAAAAAGAACACCTTCCTATGTCTAGCTCATCTGCTATCCAATCCTATTTCACCCTGTCTCTGTGATGCTCTGGGAGCTCATTGCCCCTCCAGGCGAGGACCCCTAGGTCAATTTCCCCATCATCCATGCTTGTCAGGCAGGAAGGTGGAGAGATACCTGGGCGTGTTTTCCAAGATCTTTTCCATGTAACTCTTGGGACCCTCTTGTGCCCTGTGTTCTTTGTAAGTATCGACTGCGTGCTCCTTGAGGTCAAGAACTAGGGTGTTGTCGTTCTTCTTCTGTCCCTTGTGTGTACATCTTAATAAGTGCTTAATAAGAATCTATTGATTATCTGGGAGTTCCCGTCGTGGCGCAGTGGTTAACGAATCCGACCAGGAACCATGAGGTTGCGGGTTCAATCCCTGGCCTCACTCAGTGGGTTAAGGACCTGGTGTTGCCATGAGCTGTGGTGTAGTTCACAGACGCGCCTCGGATCCTGTGTTGCTGTGGCTGCGGTGTAGGCTGGCAGTTGTAGCTCCGATTGGACCTCTAGCTTGGGAATCTCCATATGCCGTGGGTGTAGCCCTAAAAAGCAAAAATTAAAAGAATTAAAAAAAAAGGAGTCTATTGAACGTCTGAATGAATGCTTATCTTCCTCAAGCAAAAGGTTTTATCTGGGCACGTCCCCCCTCCTTCATTTCTCATTTTAAAGCCTCCCCATCACTGTGTCTGACCTTTAAGTAGATGCTAGTCCCCAGCTTTTTTTTTTTTTTTTTGTCTTTTTGCCATTTCTTGGGCCGCTCCAATGGCATATGGAGGTTCCCAGACTAGGGGTCAAATCAGAGCTGTAGCCACCGGCCTATGCCAGAGCCACAGCAACGCGGGATCCGAGCCGCGTCTGTGACCCACACCACAGCTCACGGCAACACCAGATCCTTAACCCACTGAGCAAGGCCACGGATTGAACCCACAACCTCATGGTTCCCAGTCAGATTCATTAACCACTGTGCCACGACAGAAACTCCTATTCCCTATCTTTGGAACATGCATTTCACTCTTGGATCAGAGAACTCCTCCTGCCTGGTTTGTATATTACATGTTGCTGATGCCGTGGTTCTGATTTGGTCTGTCACTCGCCAGGTCTTTATCTAATTCTCCATCTTTTTCACTTTTTCAAGTTCTGCCTCTGCTACGCCAAACTGCTGCTAGAGGATTTTTTCTTAAAACATATGATTTGAGGCATTTATTATTCTGCTTCATTGCCATTCACCCAGTGGTTTTCTATAGGACAAATATATATACAAACTGGCTCCAGTGAACCTCTCCATGCCCGTGCTTACTGCCCTCCCAGCCTGCTCTCCATCCACTAAAGGAACCCGGACTTTGCATCTGCCTTTTCATGAACCTGCCCTTTCATGATTTTTTGATCCTGCCTCTCCTGTACCACTTCCTTCTTCGGGCCTCCTCCCCCTTCCTAGCCTGGCCAGCTCCTCAGCTTAAGTATTGCCTCCTTTGAGCTTCCGTTCTCATGCCACTGGGAGGATAAGCTCCTCTCTCCTTTATATATTCAAAGCATTTCTCTGCGACTCTCTTCCAGCACTTAACACATTGTTTAGTCATTTCTGTGTTTACACATCTGACTCCTCCATCAGTCGGCAAGCTGTTTGGGGGCCAGGATGGTGGTTTACTTATTGATGAATCCAGATGTTCCTGCCTCTGCCACTGCCCACAATATTGTAGGAATTAAGACCTGAGATTTGAAATTGAATTATCTGAATTTAAAACCTGGTTCTAGCCTATACTTGTTGGCTTTGAGCTCAAGGAAAGTAAGTTAACTTCTTTAAGTCTAAATTTTCTGTGTTCTTTTCTTTTCTTTAAAGAATAGGAATACTGAGTTCCTTTTGTGGCTCAGTGGTTTACGGACCCAGTGTTGTCTCTGTGAGGATGCGGGTTTGATTCCTGCCCTTGCTCGGTGGGCTAAGGGTCCAGCATTGCCACAAGCTGTGACATAGTTTGCACATGGCAGCTCAGATCGGGTGTGGCTGGGCCTGTGGTGTAGGCCACAGCTGCAGCTCTAATTTGACCCCTAACCGAGGAAATTCCATATGCCACAGGTGCAGCCATAAAAAGGAAAAAAAAAAAAAGAAAGAAAAAATCCTATTTATAGGATCAGGTGTATTACACGCGATAACCCCTTAAAACATTTGTCACATAGTAGACACAATAAATATCACCCGCAATTATTATCTTTTATACTGAACAGTTACCATGGACCAGACACAAGTTCATTAAATCTCACAGCAGTGCTACTGAGTAGACATTGCTGTTCCCATTGTACAGGTAGATAAGTAGGCTCTGGGAGAAGAAGGAGCTTTCTCAGTGTTGTGTGGTTGGTATGTAATAGACCATCTCGGCCAGGATGCTGACTCGGGGCTCAGAACAAGCTTGATGAATCTGTTCGAGCATCCTTCTCACCTTTGTCTGTCTGGTGGTTGACCCAGATTTCAGATCCCTTTGCTCCTGGAGCCAGAGTGCAGCCCAAGGAAGATTTGTCCAGTTTTCCTTCCCAACCACCTTCCAGGTGGAGTTTGGAGCCAGGCTGCTTGTGGGCTGGTTTGTTTGTTTTTGCCTCCACTGGAAAGATGTCTTCAGGCCCGGTCCCAGGTCAATACACAAACTCATTCCATCTGCCTTACAATTAAGATTCAAAAGCAGACGGCAAGAAAATGTCTCCCCCTGCACTGATTCCAATCAGCGATTAGGCTCTTAATGACCAGCTAAGAAAGAATTCACAAAAGCAAACCACACCATTAAGAATAGAATTGTATCAATGCCGACCTGTTGGGAGCAGTTTTCCATCCGTTTTCCAGAGCAACGTCTGAGAACAAGAATATAAGCCTCCTCCCTTGAACATGTTGGCCCTTTGAAGTAGAGACATCTCGAAGATAAAGATCTGGAAGGAGGTATCTGTTGTCTAGAAGCTTGGAAAAGGATGTTTCAAAACACAATCTGGGACCACATCATGTTCCCTGCGAACTGGGAGAATGGAAGGAGGCTCCACATTTGCCCGTCCACAGACCAGCCTGACGGGCGATTAAAACCGGCCTCTCGGATGAGTTCAGTTGGGCTCCATGCAGACTGGTCATGACCCGGAAATGGAAGAAGAGATGCTTGAAAACCAAACCAAACCTTGGAACACCCCTGTTGCTGTAGAGAATGACAGGCCAGCCTCTCTGCTGGGAGCTCTATGTGTAAGATCTCCCTGGGACCCGAGAAGAGTCCTGGGAAGGAGTGCCTATTATGTGCCCATGTGACAGGTGGGCACAGGTGTATCTGGTTCCCAAGCCCTGCCTGTTGTCATGAATCAGAGGACAAAAGTCCTGAGTGCCCCAGGCGTGGTGATGAAGGCTGCTATTTCCACGTTTTGGCTGCATGCATACCAGGCCCTGGAGTTGGTGCTTTCACATGCATTCCACCCATGGACCCTGACTAGCCCACGGTTACACAAGTCTTGCCCATTTTCCTCATTTTACTGCGGAACTGGGCATCTGAGAGATGATGTCACCCAAGGTGACCCAGCTGGTAAGAGAACAACTTCAGCTTCTCAAACTAGCTTCCCTTCTATCCCTGATAAGGTGATGGGGGTCCATGGTGGGACAGGTGGAAGAAAGCACCTGCATTTTTATGGGGTTCAGTGAGCAATATCTTGCTTCACTGAGACTGTGTCCCTGGAAAAAAGCCAGTGGAGTATAGACAGACTCACCTTTCATTCCTTCCTGCCAGGCTCTGTGACCTGGGGAGTAGCATTCATCTGCCCAGGCTGCTATCACCAATTGCCATGGGCTGGATGAAGAAATCAGTTTTCTCCCAGTTCTGGAGGCTGGACATCCAAGATCAAGTGTGGGCAGGATTGCTTTCTCCCGCGACCTCTCCTTGGCTTGTAGGTGGCCACCTTCTCCTGGTTTTTCCTCTTTGTGTGTGCATACCTGTGTCCAAAGTTCCCCTTCTTAAATTTTTTTTTTTATTATGTGTAGTTAATTTACAAGGTTGTGCCAATTTCTGCTGGTCAGCAAAGTGACCCAGTCATCGTAAATATATACATTCTTTTTCTCATATTATCTTCATCATGTTCTATCCCAAGAGATTAGATGTAATTCCCTGTGCTGTACAGCAGGACCGCATTGCTTATCTGTGCGAAATGTGATAATTTGCACCCATTAACCCCAAACTTCCCATCCATCCCACTCCTCACCCCCCCCCCCCCGCCGCCCAGCAACCACAAGTCTATTCTCTATGTCTGTGTGTCTATTTCTGTTCTGTAGATAGGTTCATCTGTGCCATGTTTTAGATTCCGTGTGTAAGTGATATCATATGGTACTTGTCTTTCTCTTTCTGACCTACTTCACTTAGTGTGAGAATCTCTGGTTGTATCTGTGTTGCTGCAAATGGCATTATTTCATTCTTTTTTATGGCTGAGTAGTATTCCGTGGTGTATATGTAGTATATCATAATCCATTCGTATGTTGATGGACATTTAGGTTTTTTTCCATGTTAAATTTCCTTTTCTTACAAGGATACTCCTTGTATTGGATTAAGAACCACCCTAGGAGTTCCCGTGGTGGCTCAGCGGAAATGAATCTGACTAGTATTCATGAGAACACAGGTTCAATCCCTGGCCTCGCTAAGGATCCATCCAGTGTTGCCGTGAGCTGTGGTAGAGGTTGCAGATGTGGCTCAGATCTGGTGTTGCTGTGGCTGTAGCAAAGGCTGGCAGCTGTGGCTCCGATTCAACCGCTAGCCTGGGAACCTCCATATATCTTGGGCGAGGCCCTAAAAAGACAACAACAACAACAACAAAACCAAAAACCAAAAATGAAAACGCCCTGAAGGCCTTACTTATCTAACTTCATCATCTCCTTACAGGTCCTGTCTCCAAAGGCAGCCACATTCTGAAGTACTGGGGGTTAGGGCTTCAACAGATGACTTTGGAGGAGACACGGACCACAATTCAGGCCATAACAGACACCTCATTTTCATTTCTGTTTAAACTGTGTGGTCTCCTTAAACGTCCCGTTAGGCCTGTCCTAACTGGATCTTTGGGGAGGGGGTCCATGTGGTGAGAACTCCAAACCTCTCCACACCTCACGTTCTCCATCTCTAGAACTGGAGGGTGGTTGTTAGGAAAACAGGGGACCGTACATTTAAAACACAAAGCTTTTTAGGAGCTCAAAGCATTCATTCCCACACTGCTGCACGCACCCTTCTCACACCACAGCTGGGGCTAAATCCTGACTCTGTCCAGAAGAAATGTGTCTGGCTCCTCTGCGGGCTGTTAAAAGGGTCAACTGCATTTCATTTGGGAAGATGCTGCCTGAGCTTTGTGGTGGTAAACTTTTCCTGCCTGCTCTCTCAGGCTTGTAGCTTTAAGAGTGGTGGAGACCACGTTAAGCGTTCACCCGGTTTTGTTTTATTTTCCTCTTCCCGTGCATGTAATCAGGTTACAGCATCCAGTGACCCCGACAGGTGGGTTAGAGATATGTGACTGGCTCCAGCCAATAGTATGTGGGGAGAGGGGATATAATCTGCTCCTAGACTGTGCTTCTTCTTTTTTTTTTTTTTTTCATTCTATGTACAGATAATACCACACAGTGTTTGTCTTTCTGTGTCTGGCTTATTTCATTTACCATAATGCCTTGAGCACCCTTGGTTTTGCCTTGCCCTAACCTTCAAGCAGGACTTAGCACCCCTTTATAGCCCACCCCCAATGGAGTCCTCTGCTTAAAGCATTAGTGAGCAATAGATACTCATTAAAGATTTTGAAGCGGGCATTCTGAAAGATTTTACATGTTATGCCTTACAAGAAATACCAATATGTGGAGTTTCCGTTGTGGCTCAGTGGTTAATGAATCTGACTAGGAACCATGAGGTTGCAGGTTCGGTCCCTGCCCTTGCTCAGTGGGTTAAGGATCCAGCGTTGCGGTGAGCTGTGGTGTGGGTGGCAGACGTGGCTCGGATCCCATGTTGCTGTGGCTCTGGCGTAGGCCAGCAGCTACAGCTTGGATCAGACCCCTAGTCTGGGAACCTCCATATGCCACGGGAGCAGCCCTAGAAATGTAAAAAAAAAAAAAAAAAAAAAAAAAAAAGAGAAATCCCGGTATGTGTGTTTGTGTATATGTGTGTGTATGTTTCTCCTTTCTTCTACTCAGGGCTCCAGCTGCTAGGTCTTGTCTCTTGTCTCTTACATCTTCTTCCTCCCTCTCTTTCCATCACTTATCTCACTATACAGAATAACTTCCAAGCTTACCCCTCCATAACCATCACCTTGACTAGGACACAGAAGATCTATAGTCACCAGAATGTCCCTCTCCCCCTAAGGAATGCATGTGTTTTCTTTTCTTTTTTAAAAAAATGATTTTTATTTTTTCCATTATAGTTGGTGACAGTGTTCTGTCAATTTTCTACTGTACAGCAAAGTGACCCCGTCACACACATATATATATATATACATTCTTTTTTTCTCACATTATCCTCCATCATGCTCCATCACAAGTGGCTAGATATAGTGGCCTCTACTATACAGCAGGGTCTCATCACTTATCCACTCCAGATGCAATAGTTTGCATCTCTTAACCCCAGATTCCCAGTCCATCCACTCCCTCCCCCTCCCACTTGGCAACCACAAGTCTGTTCTCCATGTCCATGCATTTCTTTTCTGTGGAGAGGTTCATTTGTGCCATATATTAGATTCTAGATGTAAGTGATAGCATATGGTATTTGTCTTTCTCTTTCTGACTTCCTTCACTTAGTATGAGAGTCTCTAGTTCCATCCATGTTGCTGCAAATAGCATTATTTTGTTCTTTTTTATGGCTGAGTAGTATTCCATGGTGTATATATACGACATCTTCTTAATCCTTTCATCTGTTGATGGACATTTAGGTTGTTTACGTGTCTTATGCCTGTGTTTTCTATTACATTATTCTTACAACTTCATAAAGCCATTGTGAGCTTTATGAATGAATGAGGGAAAATAATACGAAGCCCCTTTGCACAATATGTGGAATATAAAAAGTGCTAAGTAATTATAATTTTTATAATTCTTATTCTATTATGACCACTACTAGTAAGGGATGACTACCACAAGAAGTTTCCAAATATAGATATATGGCTTAGAGCTCTCACAGCTTGTTTTACTTTTGGCAAGGAAAGAGACTTCTGGAAGGAGGCCTTTTCAAGGTTGAAGCTCAGAAAGACTCCAGAAATCCAGAAACCCTACCTCCAATGCCAAATCTTGAAAGCCTTGATAAAAGCAATTATTGATTAATGCTCTGTGGTCTGCCCACCCTGGGGATGAATGCTGCCAGCTTACTAAGAGGAAAACCTGCTGACAACGGGCCTTGTCAAACACTGCTGGGGTCCTGGAGAAGTCAGGGAAATTGCCTTTCCGGGCAAAGATGGAGAAGCAGGAGCACACTCATCTTTCAGGGACTTCGCAGGCCCACCCCTTCTTGGAGGGGTCCTGGAGAAGTCGGAGGAAATAAGGTGGGAAAGCAGGAACACACTCATCTTTTAGGGACTTTGCAGACCCAGCCCTTCTTGGAGGCCAGGGACAGGTGCATAACCTTGGGGAGGGGCCCCTGCGTACATCACCACCCTTCTGATACTTGTAGTCTGTGTTGAGAGTCTGCTTTGCTTACTGAGCAGCTGGCCTGTACAAATGGCATCGGCAAGAACAAATCTGACTCGTATTAGATTTGCTTCTTTTCCTTTAACCTGTATCTGCTATGACTTTTGCTTCGAGGTAAGAATGGGGCTTCTAGCCTGAACTATATAGGATAACCTATTCTCTAGGCTCTGACCTTGAAGGGTGTAAGACTTTTCCATTCATATAGAGATAAAAAGTTGCAGAACAGAGAATACAGCATTTGCCTCAGGGAACGTCATGACCTGGCCTAGGGGGACAGCTGCAAGAACAAAGGATTCCGACACCCAAAATTTGCAATGACCCACCACACCCCCTCCCCCTTTAGGACAAAAGAAGCCCGAGTTCTGCCCTGGGTGAGATGGTTCTCTAAGACATTCATCCACCATCTCCTAGGACTCCCAGCTTTCGGAATAAAGTCCTTATTCCTTGCCCCAATACCTTGTCTCCCAGTTTATTGGCCTGTCATGCAGCGAGCAGAATGAACTCTGACTCCGTAACAGAGTGTATTTTTAGCCTCGCTCCATCCCTTTCAAGTCAAAACCCAAAGTCATCATCTTCCTCTTCAGTGACAGCCTTCTCCTTGCCCCCCCGCCACCACCCCAGGGCTCCCTTTCTCAGTTGCAGCAGCACCACTTACCCAGCCATCCTTGGATGGCTTCTGGAATCTTTATCCCCCCACCCTGACCCCCTGCCCCATCCCAACAACCTCTATTCATTTCATCCTACGGATGCTGCCTCTATGACTTACTTCTCTCAGCCCTATCACTTTCCACTGCCATTAGCTTATGCTCTCATCAACTCTCTTCTGGGTTGCTGCAAACTCAGCTTTTACTCTTCTTGCTCCTGCGAAAATAAAACAAAGCAAAACCCCAGTGACTCTCTCAGGGTATGCTCCGTCATCATGTAATAAATACAACTCCCAAATCTCAGGGGTGTTCAACACAAAGATTTATTTCTTGCCTAGTCTTCATATTCATCATTGGTTAGCTGGATCTCTGCTAACATTACTCAGACCCACACCCTGGAATTGGGCAGCCACTTTCCGAGAATCTGTTGTTTCTGCCAGGAGCCCTGATTTCTTCCACGGGGAAATTAAATTTCAAGACTGCATTCTGTGCTTTAGGGGTGCTCATTGCTATTAGGGTTTTCAATGTTTTAGGTCTTTTCAGTAGGTAGTGCTAAGAAACATTTTGCTAAGAGAAACTACATCATGAGTTTATACTGGTACTGTCAAGCCAATGATAGGATTACAGGGTTTCTCCTTAATCGTTTCTCTATTACGTCCCTTTTTTTGGGTCTTTTTGTCTTTTTGGGGCCGCATCCATGGCATATGGAGGTTCCCAGGCTAGGGGTGAATCAGAGCTGTAGCCGCTGGCCTACCCCACAGCCACAGCAGTGCCAGATCTGAGCTGCATCTGTGACCTACACCAGAGCTCATGGCAACACCAGGTCCTTATCCCACTGAGCGAGGCCAGGGCCTGAACATGGGCCCTCAAGGGTCCGAGTCAGATTCGTTTCCGCTGAGCCGCAGTGGGAACTCCTGTGTTATATCATCTCCTTTCTTTTCCGAGATGCTTGATCTCATGAAAATTGGAAATCACAGAATTAAGGTATTACCGAAATTTGCTGTATTAATGCATACACAACAGAATAATAATACCAACACTGTCTCCAATAACATGATTACTGAAAACAGTTATTTTTTATTTTTGTATTTTAAAATGTCCTTGGTGGAGTTCCCGTCATGGCGCAGTGGTTAACGAATCCGACTAGGAACCATGAGGTTGCAGGTTCGGCCCCTGCCCTTGCTCAGTGGGTTAAGGATCCGGCGTTGCCGTGAGCTGTGGTGTAGGTTGCAGACTCAGCTTGGACCCCGCGTTACTGTGGCTCTGGCGCAGGCCGGTGGCTCCAGCTCCGATTAGACCCCTAGCCTGGGAACCTCCATATGCTGCGGAAGCGGCCCATAGAAATAGCAAAAAGACAATAAAATAAAATAAAATAAAATGTCCTTGGTGTACAGCTTGCTAGGGAAGTACAATTAAGCCTACTGTCCTTTAAAGTTATTTGTAATAATAACCTCTCTGTGAGCTCTGCCACCGATCAGAGTGTTTTGGGATTTTTGTTCTTGCTGTTAAATTGATTTATTTTTAATTTTTAGCCAATCCTTTTAATTTGTAATTACATTAAAATAATTTATAATTTTAAATCAAACTTACTGAACAAGACACATCAAATAAGTATAGCTTCTATCTCTGTACCTCTTAGTATATTCCTTCTTTTCCTTATAAAGAACCATTCAAAGTAACCCAGGGTTTATCTTTTATTGATTTTTTTTAAAAATTGAAGGAGATAATTTATCACCCTTTTTCCGTAAACAGAAGCATACTATATGCATGTTCTCTGTTTTCTTATTTCCTCTTAAACATATAATTTAGGATTTCCTGCAAAGCAGTAATATAGAGCTATACTTCCCCCCAGACCCTAGCACCAACTAATCTACTTTTTATCTCTGTAGATTTGCTTATTCTAGACATAGTGTATAAATGGAATCGTACAAGTGAGTATTTTAGGACTGGCTTCATTCACTTCATTCACGATGTCTTTCTTTGCATATATTAAATATATAACTCATTGTCTTCCAGCATAATATACTGCTCTCAAAACATTTGATGACAATCTGATATACTTTCTCTTATAAATGACTTAGTTTTTGTGCTTGGATTCCCTAGGACTTTTTTTCTTTAAAGTCAAGCAAGTTTTATTTTAATAATCTCTATATTGGTTGACATGGGTTGATTGTCCCTAATAGATAATATGCTATTTTACATGTAGTTTCAAATTAAAAATATTTTAGGGTAGTCTTTTGAGGTATAGATTTAGGATTTGTTCTCTTACTTTTCTTTGGATTTTCTTCTTCTAGGACTCTAATTATACATGTGTTGGATCATCTTTGACTATGATTTATATTTCTAAAAATTCTTCTAAAAATTATTTCTTTTAAAACTTCCTCCCTTCCTTCCTTCCTTTTTTTCTTTCTTCTCCCCCCTTCCTTTCTTCCTTCTATCTCTCTTCTCTCTGTCTCTCTTCCTTTCAGGCTTCACCTGTGGCATATGGAGGTTCCCAGGCTAGGGGTCAAATCGGAGCTGTAGCTGCCAGCCTACACCACAGCCACAGCAATGCCAGACCTGAGCTGCTTCTGCGATCTACACTGCAGCTCATGGCAACATTGGATCCTTAACCTACTGAGCGAGACCTGGGATGCTATTTGGGTTCGCTATCACTGAGCCACAATGGGAGCACCTCCTTCTTTCTTTATTTTATCCCTTTATTTCTTTTTGTTTAAAAATTCCTCCTTTTCATCTTCTATTTCTTTTAAAGTATTATCTATTGTGTTTCTCTACTCTTCCATTTTTTTTTCTATTTTAGTCTTTATTTCGACATTTAATCTTCATCATATGTGGAATTTTAGTTTTGCTATCCTGATGGTTCTGGATGGTCTCATGGGAAGGGTTTTAAAAACTACTGTACCACTGTAGCCATCTCTCCTTGCCTCCAAAATGTGGCATTAAATCTGCTAAAATGGTTGTAGGCACAGAATGCTTCCAAAATGCAGAGGGAAGTTGGGGGAGGTGTTGGAGGTCAACTTGTGGAGGCAACTGCTGTCTGAATGAAGCCTAGAGGAGTCGGTCAGTTAAATAAGGGGGAACAAGATTTTCACGCATGTGTGAGTGGTCAGGGATGAAAGAGCAAGTGGCCTGCGGGTGAGGCAGGAGATAGATGGGCTCCAGGATAGACATTTACATCCAGCCACCTGTTTATACTTTGGGATAGAAATAACAACAGGAACAAGGTAAATGACTGGGATCTGTCTTCTGTGGACCATTTAGACAATGGTAATGGCAGGGGCAGAGAGAGGTTAAGCCCTGCTGGGGCAAAAGATCAAGAGGTCACATACTTCCTAACCTCAGGGTCAGGGAGACCCCAACTCCACACACACAGAAAGATGCCTCTGAGTCAAAAAGGGAGGGGATACCAGGTCATCATAAGTCAAGCTAACCTTCCGCCAAGGCCTTGCTCTGGAACCCATCTTGGCCAAAAGATGTGCACGCAGACTGGGGAGGGTTCTGGGTCCTGTCATGTGTGAGACATAAAAGAAGATAATTGGCCAGAGGAAAACAAAGACCTGGGCGAACTGCCCCATCTAAGTGGTTTAAATCACCTCTCTGGGGCACGTTTCATTCAGGAGGACTCCTGCACCCACGCTCCTCCTTTGGGTGTGTATGACTGCTTTGCCTGTGTCTTAGATAAACTGACCACCTCTCTGTGTGCTTGTCCATGGGCTGCACTGTGTTTCTAAGAATAAATGTTGTACCTGTTTTTGTTTTTTGTTTTTTTCTTTCTAGGGCTGCACCTATGGCATAAGGAAGTTCCCAGGCTAGGGTCGAATTGGAGCTAGAGCTGCCTGCCAGCCTACACGCAGCCACAGCAACACCAGATCCGAGCTGTGTCTGCAACCTACACCACAGCTCATGGCAATGCTGGATCCTTCACTGAGTGAGGCTGGGGGTCAAACCAGCATCTTAATGGATACTAGTCAGCTTCATTTCCACTGCACCACAATGGGAGCTCCCATGTACATGTTTTTACAGATGCTGCTTCCTTGAAACTTTCTTGCTTTTAATGGGGGCAAGAATCAGGGCAATTCTGCTTCTAGCCTCTAGCTGGTTCAGTGGCTAGGATTCCTGGTTTTCTTCCAGGCTGCACAGGTTCAATTCCTGAGCAGAGAATTAAGATTGAGCCATCATTCACTGCTGTCTCTCTGAGATCGTGGGAACCGGAGAGGCCTTGGTACTTGCCCTGTGCTGGGTGGGTGTCTGGTGGATGCAGGCATGTGGCACCTCCTACTCTTGTACTGGATGTGAGCCTCTGCCTCCCTGCCCTGGAAACCTCGTTTCCCAGGATGGATCTGTGTTTATGTATTGCTAGCTCTCACCTTTCTGGTCTCTATGTAATTTCTCATTATTCATTTGCTATTTACAATCCTCTCAATTTAGAGCCATCTGTGAAGTTAATTTCAGGGCTGTTTACTCTTTTCTCCCAAATCATTAATGAAGATAAAACATTCAATGAAATTGAGTTTTGCAGCCATTTCTGGGAAATTCTCCTGAGGCTGCCTCTTGTTCCAGGAAAATCACCTTTAATTCAAACGTGTTATCAGTCCTTTGGTCAGTTGTTCAGAAGGATATTGGGTTAAAGCTTGTGTTCTTTGAAATCTAATTTTTCACACAGACTCCATGGGGTAACCCAGCCCTAGTCCTCCACAAAACAATAAAAAAGTAATCAAGGATATGCACATTTAAGCATTATTGGGAAGTTTGTGTTTTTCACTGTTTAAACTTGTAAAAGTTTGAAAGGTCAGCACCCACAGATGGTGAAGCGGGCTGAAATGAGTATTTCTAAATGCTTTTATAAATCAATACGGCAATTAAGCATTAAGGCCATAAGAGGGTTTATCCTCTTCACCAGTCGTGTTGTGAAGTTATCCTGAGAAAATACTTCTGGAGGAAAGACAAAAAGAGATTCTTACAGAAAATGGTTGCTGAATTATTAACCTTCATGTTATAAAATGGGAACAACCCAAATCCATCAGCCATAGGGAATTATGAAATACATTAAGAGGCATCAACTGAACTAGTGGACAGGGATAAACAATATGAGCATGTCGACAACTGGTAGCTGCTATTAGTATTGTAAGTAATATCTGCGTGACTGTTTTTAGCCTCTGACCCCAGGAACCAGTTGTTTTTTTTTCCCCTGGTGCTATGACGCCACTCCACTTTCGTAGGGGAACATAGTTTGTCTTCTGCAAGCATGAGTGGGGCATGAAAATGAAGACCGAGAGAGGAATGAGACTTTCGTAATAGTCAAGACTCTTCAAAGTTGAGATAAAATGGGAATGTTCAGAGCAGCATTGTCCATCCCAGCCCAAAATTGGAGTCAACCCAAATGTCCATCAATGGATGATTGGTTAAAAAACATGTGATACATCCATCCAGTAGAATACTCTTTGGCAATAAAAGGAAGTCCTGATGCCTGCGACATCGTAGAGGAACCTTGAAAACCTTGTGCTAAATGAAAGAGGCCAGGCGGAAAGGTGACAGTATACAAGGCTATTTATATGAAATGTCTAGATTAGGCAAACCCACAGAGAAAGAAAGTAGACTAGGGATTGCTTCGGACTGAGGAGGAATAGATGGGGTGCTCAAGCACATGGGGTTTCTTTTGGAGGAGGATGAAAATCTGCCATAGCTATAGTTGGTTGCAATGACTCCATGAATATAAAAACTATTGAACTGTGTACTTCAAATGGGTGAATTAAATGATATGTAAATTATATCTCAACAAAGCTGGCACCAAAAAAAAAAAAAAATGGAATAAGCTGATGACACAAACCCGATTTTTTTTGTCTTTTTTTGTGATTTTTTTGGGCTGCTCCTGTGGCATATGGAGGTTCCCAGGCCAGGGGTCGAATCGGAGCTGTAGCTGCTGGCCTACGCCAGAGCCACAGCAACTCAGGATCCAAGCCGCATCTGCAATCTACACCATAGCTCACGGCAACGCCAGATCCTTCACCCACTGAGCAAGGCCAGGGATCGAACCTGCAACCTCATAGTTCCTAGTCGGATTCGTTAACCACTGCGCCACGACTGGAACTCCACAAACCTGATTTTTTAATCAGTCTCTATCCCAGGCAGTAATTCAACCTGTAGCAAAAACGACTTGATATTGATGGCAATAATTCTTATTTATTTATTTATTTTTTTGGTTGCACCTGCAGCATGTGCAAGTTCCCTGGCTAGCAGTGACAACTCAGAATCCTTAACTGCTAGGCCACCAGGGAACTCCCCATAATTCTTTCTTAACAAAATCCCACCTTCTCATGACTATTTCATAGTTGTAGTATAATTCTGATTTGGTTTAAGCCCCCCTCCCATTTTAACAACTTTCAGGCAATTAAAGCAGTTGTAGGAAATGAAAGAGACTAACAAATCAAGCTGAACCTTCAAACGGAGAGATTTTGAACCACTTGGTCTCTTTGTAAGTTTAGAAACCATATCAGTTAAAATTAAGTTTCGCAGAAAATAACAAAAAACTCAGGATAACAGTAAGTTAAACAAAATGGGTAGACATTAATTCCCCCCCATTTAAATGGAGGTAAATATATATAATCCAAGGTGGGCAAGACATTTCCATGATCCCTGGGTTCCAGCTCCTTTCTAGCTAATCCACCCTTTCAAAACAGCATGCACCTCACAGTCCATAATAGCTGCCCAGGTCTTGCCAAGACTTTAGCATTCCAGCTAGGAAGGGAGAAGACAGAAGAGAAGAGCATAGGTCTTCCATGTACAGCCTTATTTTAGAAATTACGCATAACTTTGTGCATGTTTCTCTTTGCTAGAGCTTAGTCATGTGCCATAATTAGCTACCAGGGAGGCTAGAAAATGCTGTTTTCATTTTGCATGGCCGCATGCCTAGTGAAAATTTGAAGGGCAGAATGGACATTGGAGGACTCACTTCCCCTGATGCAAAGTGTCTCTGCCCCTAAGTTGTTCACATGCAGAGGTAGGGAAACGTGTATTCAGAATTCTCGGGTCTGGATCCTATCTCTGACCTGGAGAATCACATTCCACCCACCAAACTCTTTCCTCTCCTACAATGTGAGAAAACTATTCTTACCTCATGAAATCATGAGAAGAGGGAGTTCCCTTTGTGGCTCAGTGGTGGACGAACCCAACTAGGATACATGAGGATGTGGGTTGGATCCCTGGAGTCGCTCAGTGGGTTAAGGATCTGGCACTGCCATGAACTGTGGTGTAGGCCAGCGGCTGTGGGTCCAATTGGACCCCTAGCCTGGGACCTTCCATATGCCACCGGTGCAGCCCTAAAAAAATAATATCAAAAGGGAAGTGTTATATACGGTAATATTTGACAAAAGTGTTTTCCAAACCATGAATCAGTGCACAAATGAGAGATGTGCTGGGAAAAATGTACTTAGAGGTGGGATAACACAGCTGCCTTTTCAATGTCTGCAGGTATTCCTGAGGAAGAGAGTTAATTTTTTTTTTTCAATCTCTCTCACACCAGAGGGCCAAACTGGCCTCCAGCTGCGAATCTTATGACCAATGTCCTTTGTTGCAGAAACACTCTCTTGTTGCTGCTTCCTCGTAGACTGGCTTTCTCTTTCTTCTTCCTTCTTCTTTCCCTGTGCCTGGGATCTGTCATAGACAGCTTAGATGGTCTTCTGGCACACAGGCTATTGGTGCCCGAAAGCCAGGGGAGGGGGTGAAAAAAATTAACATGTGTGTAGCTTGAATGTCGAAGGTTCTTTTCACAGCATGTACAAAAGACAGAACATGGGCTTTGGTGTTCCCCGAAAACGCCTCAGAGGTAGATCTCACATCTTATTTAAGTCTGTATCCCTAGAGTCTCCCTCGGGCTGGCAGTAAAAGCCTGGTTTCATTGAAGATCTGTTTTTCAAGATGAGCCTTTTTTCAAATCTCAGCTCTGGTTTTTGTTTGTTTGTTTGTTTGTTTGTTTTGGTTTTGGCCATGCCCACAGGCTGTAGAAGTTCCAGGCCCAGGGATCGAACCCACAGCACAGCAGTGACACAAACCCCTGCAGTGACAATGCTGGATCCTTAACCCACAAAAGAACTCCTCTCAGCTGTTTTCTGATCCACTCTCAGACCAACATCAGTTCACTTCTGTGTGCTTCAAGAAATATGAACATCTGAAAAATATGACCATACTGAAAGTTGAGAGGGCTCAATGGGACAAGAACTCCATGTAAGTGTTTGTTAGTTTCCTGAGGATGCTGTCACAGATTGCCACACACAGGGCAGCTTAAAACAACAGACATGGGAGGTCCCTCTGTGGCACAATGCGTTAAGAATCTTACTTCAGCCGCTCAGGTTGCTGCAGAGGGGCAGGTTCGATCCCCGGCCTGGAGCAGTGGGTGAAAGGATTTGGCACTGCCACAAGTCACAGCTGTGGCTTGGATTCAACCCTGGCCTGGGAACTTCCCTAAGCTGTGGGTGCAGCCATGAAATGAAAACAAAACAAAACAGAACAAAAAAAAAAAAAACAGCAACAGAACTCACACTGTCACGGTTCTGGAGGCTGGAAGTGTTAACATTTCCTTCAGAAGCTCTAGGGGAGACTCTTCTGCCTCTTCCAGCTTAGGGTGTGTGCTGGCAATTCTTTCTTTGTGGCCCCAGCACTCCAGTCTCGGCCTCCATCTTCACGTTGCTTTCTCCTCTTTGCTGAGTATTTTCCGCTTCTGTCTCTTTTAAGGACATTTGTCATTGGATTTAAAGCCCACCAGGAAATCCAAAATAATCTCATCTCAGGATCCTCAATTATACCTCCAAAGACTCTTTTTTTTTTTTTTCCAAATAATGTCATCTTCACAGGTTTCCTGGATTTGAACTTGGATTAACCTTTTAGGGCCATCGAGGCACCACTCAACCCATAGCATCTTTCATCAAGTTTCTTGTCCCAGCAGAAAGATTCTGGCACATATACCACTTTATATGCAAATTTACAATTTAACTAATCGTGTTGGAGTATAGTTGACTTACAGGGCTGTATTAGTTTCAGGTGTAAGCAAAGGGAATCAGTGATTTAAATACCTGTATCCATTCTTAGTGTGCAGTGTATATCCAATTTTCAGTTGCTATTATTCTCTCATTTAACGAACATGTATTCCTCTGTGTCATGAGTTGTGCTTGCTGGTTCCTGGGGATACAGAGAGGAGGGACACCCAGTTTCTTGGAAGCTCAGTCCAGTGGCGTCACTTCACTCATTTTGAGTCTTATGTTCTAGAAAATCCATAGGAAGATAACATATATTCCTACGGAAACCTTAACAATTCACTTATTCATGCATTCTCTGAATACCTATCGACTGCCTGCTATGTGCCAAGCTCTTTGCTTAGTCATAGGGGAGACTCAAAGGTGGCTAAAATACATTATCTACCTTCAAGAAGCTTACAATAAAAAAAAAAAGGGATTTGAAACACATAAAAAGAGTGTTCAGTCATAGTAGAAAGATGAAAAAGTGAGACTCGGCTTTCAAACACTTTGCAGTGAGAAGAACATGCATACATTGGAAATAAAGACTCCCCAAGCTTGCACCTTAAGTATACCATGCAATTTTTAAAACATCCATTGAAGGCTGGATACCCTCAGCTCAGACGTAACCGAGGGAGGGTTTATTCTTGAGTGTGCAGTTTTTCAGAATATTCTGAGAAAGAGTGAATGCTTTTAATGGGGGAGGTTAAAGTTGAAATGTATTTGGGGATTGAGGGAGGGGGAGAGTGTGGAAAGACGCCAATTGTATTATTAATAAAATTGATCCAAGCTAGGCCAGTGGAAATAGAAGGAGGAATTACATCGATAAAACAAATGGTACCTCCTGTAACCTTGAACTCAGTGTTGATAGAACGGCGGACGGGGAGATTTGGCGAATCAATGAAGCTACCTCTAAAATCTCAAAGCAATTGATTGAAAGAGAGTAAAGAAAACAGGTGAAAAAAAATGTTCAGCCTTTCATCCTTGCAAATGAGGCCACCGGGTTGATCGCCCACTCTTAAAATCAGACTCTTAATACAGGCTTTAGGAAGGGGAAAAAAAAAAAAAGGTGTCACGTCATCTGAAAATAGGTTAGGCTGCTCTGTTGTATTTATAGGAAGAGAATGATCTAGTTCATGCATTCTAAGTAGTTCAACTTTTATGTATGAAATCAAATCATCCCCATTCAGGATGATGGAATCTGGACTTTCTTAAATATCCATCCTTGTATTTCCTCTTGTGTAAAAAAGGAAACTGAAATTATTCCATCAACGTGTTCTGATACTAAAATGAAATCCGAGGCAGTGTATTTCCATGGTCTGGTGCAATCCCGCTTATGGCAATTTCTCCACAAACTTGTTCACTTTTGAACTTCTTTTTAAAACATTTTTATGGACGTATAGTGGACTTACAGTGTTGTGTTAGTTTCAGGTGTACAGCAAAATGAATCAGTTACACATACGCATATACCCATTCCTTTTCAGATTCTTTTCCGTACGGGTTATTCTACGGTATGGAATAGATTTCCCTGTGTTCTACAGTAGGTCCTTGTTACTTATGTATCTTATATACCATCATGTGTATGTTAATCCCAACCTTCTAATTTAGCTCTCCCCCCCCCAAAACATTTTTTCCTTTGGTAACCATTAGTTTGGTTTCCAAATCTTTGAGTCTATGTCTTTGGTAACCATTAGTTTGGTTTCCAAATCTTTGAGTCTAAGTTCTTTTGTATCATTTTTTATTAGATTCCACATGTTAGTGATCTCATATGATATTTGTCTTTCTGTGACTTATTTCACTTTGTATGATAATCTCTAGGTGCCTCATTGTTGCCGCAAATGGCATTCTTTTTTTTTTTTTTTTTTTGGCTGCACCCGTGGCAGGCAGAAGTTCCTGGACCGGGGACTGAACCCGCACTACAGCAGTGACGAGAGCCACTGCTGTGACAGTGCCAGATCCTTATCCCACTAACCCACCAGGAAACACCCCAAATGACATTCTTTCACTTTCCTTTACGGCTGAGTAGTATTCCATTGTGTTTATATAGCGTATCTTTTTTATCCATTCACCTGTCGATAGACTTTTAGGTCATTTCCATGTGGGCTATTGTGAGTAGTGCTGCTATGAACATAGGGGTATCTTTTCGAAGTATAGTTTTGTTCAGATATATGAATGACAGGGACATATTCTTGAAGGAAGCTCACTCAAGTAGAAACTGAATCAAATGAAGGAACAAGCCATAATTCTGGGGGCCAAGTGTTCCAGGCAGAGGGAAGAGCAGATGCAAGGTCCCTATGGTGGTGACGAGCTTGGGGTTTTTGAGAAATAGCAAGATCGGTGAGGCTGAAGTGCACTGAGCGAGGGGAGTGGAAGGACATAAGAGTGAGCAAGAGATGAAGGTGGGGACTATATCATGTGGGGCCTTGTGGGTCATAGGAAAGAATTCGGATCTTATTGTGAACAAATGTTAAGCCCCTAGAGGGTTTGAATAGGGCAGGACTTTATATCTTTAAAAGGTGATTTGAGTTGCCAAGTAGAGAATAACTCTAGGAAGCAAAAGACAAAGCTGATCGTTCCGTTAGGACACTACAAATGGGAGAAGTGGTTAGATGTGGGATGTGGTTTTTGAAGGAGGAGCTAAAAGGACATGCTGATGGGGTGGACGTGGAGTGTGGGGATGGAGGGGAATTAAGGATGATCCCTACGTTTTCTCCTGAGCATCTTGGTGGATAGTGGTGGTGTTTCATGAAAATGGAGAAGGCTAGGGAGAGAATGGACTTGGGGTAAAATATCAATGATTCTGTTTTGAAATTTGAGGTGAATAATAGACAATAGTAAGTAGAGATGTGTGAAGGAGGTAGTTTGGTCCATGAATCTGAAATTCCAAAAAAGAGATCAGAGATACAGGGATGTATTGGGACTTCAGGATATAGATGATGTTTACAACTGTGATACGAAGTGAAATCCTCTAGGCAGAAATCATAGAAAGAACAAAGAGGACCAGCAAAGAAGCTCAGAGGTCCTCCATGAATCTGAAGGCGAGATGACTTGACCTGCAGCTCCAGGTCTAACCATGTAAACCTGAACCTCTGTCAGAGCTGATCTCATAACTTCTGAGGTTACCCGGGGAAGATGTTCTCTCATGGGCTGGACTTGAGACCATGTATATCAAGCCTGGGATTTCTGGGGGCCACCCGCTGGAGAAAGTCATCTGAGAATGAAGCCAACATAGAAGCAGAGCAAACTGATGGGGAGAAAGACTCCCAACTACATCATCTAAGGACCTGGATCCAGCCTTGCTTGGAGTTCAGTTCATTTCTGCTTTTTTGTTTTGTTTTTTTGTTTTTCTGTTACATGAGTCAATAAGATACCCTTCTAGTCAAGCCAGTTTGAGTTGCATTTTATGTCTCTTGTAGCTGTTCCCCAGCATCTTACCCTGTACGTTATAAATGAGGTGTCTAGGTTCACACAGTCATTAGTGACACACCTGGCCTCAGTCCCAAGCCTCCCTAGTCGTCCACGGTTTTTTTTTTGTCTTTTGTCTTTGTTGTTGTTGTTGTTGTTGCTATTTCTTGGGCCACTCTCACAGCTTATGGAGGTTCCCAGGCTAGGGGTCGAATCGGAGCCGTAGCCGCCGGCCTACGCCAGAGCCACAGCAACGCGGTATCCGAGCCGCGTCTGCAACCTACACCACAGCTCACGGCAACGCCGGATCGTGAACCCACTGAGCAAGGGCAGGGACCGAACCCGCAACCTCATGGTTCCTAGTCGGATTTGTTAACCACTGCGCCACGACGGGTACTCCCCCACGGTTATTTTACACCACATCTTCATGCTTCTTGCTCTTTCTTGGGCTGTACCACTTGCTGCTCTATCTTTCACAACTTCCGTATTAACCTAATTTAGATGATGATGACTCTGGGGTGGCGTAAAATTGTGTGTGTGTGTGTGTGTGTGTGTGTGTGTGTGTGTGTGTGATGTGACTAGGTCTGCATTCCAGGATCACATAAGCTGAGCACCACCAACTGTATCCATTCTGAGAGAGGAAGCTGGGAACTGAGAAGGTTCTGGGATGGTTATCACCAGATGGAATGGAACTGTGAATAGCTCCCACTAGAGTAATTTATGCCAAAGCTTAGGACCTCTGTTCTCATCAGGAGCAAATTTTGGGCATGTGTCTGATGCCCAAACTCTTGGTCTTTTAGGCAGAAAAGGGCCCTGGCTCTATCAATGTCTAGGAGAGGAGCCAAGGAGTGACCATGTCCCCAAACTTGGCACTTAGCATTTTTGTCAGGGAAGTCCTCCAAGGTCCTACTCATCCACTTACCATGTATCCAGTTCCTTCTATGTTCCATACAGTAGGCTGAGCCCTGGAGAAATGAACAAGGCTAGGAGCCTGTGCTGCAGGAACTCTCAGTCTAACACGGGAGAAGAACATGGCAGCATAATGGCAGTGTGATAAACTCTGTGATAGTTAGGTGCAAGATGCTATGGGAGCAGAAGGGCAAGGTCTGACTGAGTGAATCAGGGGCACTTTCATGGAGGTGGTGATACCTTGAGCTGGGCTTACAAACTTGAGGACCAAGCAGGTAAAATATTTAAAGTGATCATATATAGGACAGTAGGGAGAGGAGAAGCATCATGCCCTGGAGAGTACCTGTCCTCTCCAAAGGCATTTGGCTGTAACCTTTTGAAGAACCTTGTGCTGGTGAACTAAACCCATCTGCAGGATGCTGTAGCTGGCCAGTTCAACCTCTGCCTTTGAACCAGTGAGTAAAAATTCTCCGAGCAGACAGGGGAAAAAGCACTCCTGGAAGTAGTCTAGGGAGCTCTTGTTGTGGCTCAGCAGGTTAAGAATCCTACATAGTACCCATGAAGATCTGGGTTCGATCCCTGGCCTTGCTCAGTGGGTTAAAGATCTGGTGTTGATGCAAGCTGCAGCATAGCTCGCAGATGTGGCTTGTATCCTGCTTTGCTGTGGCTGTAGCATAATCCTGCAGCTGCAGCTCTGATTTGACCCCTAGCACGGGAACTTTCATATGCCACAGGGGTGGCCCTAAAAAGAAAAATTTTTAAAAAGGAAGCTTAAAAAGCTCAGAGTATATAAAATCACCCAGGCTGAGGCAGAGGGCTGACGCAGTGTGAAAGTTGTTTTGGTTCCTTATTCTACTGGTCTAGATCTTGACTCCTGCTACTCCGATGATCATCCTGCATTCTGGACCGTGTAACTATTTAGCCTTGCAACCTGATTGGAGCCTTCACGTTTTAGTGAACGTGTTCGGACCCTGACCCGCGTCGTCGTTTCACTCTTTCTCTTTGTGATACTCTGACACCAACTCTCCTCCCTTTTCGAAAGAGTGTCCTCTGAATTTTGAATCTGGCCGAGTGTATCCATTATGCGTCATAATATGGTAACAGTCAGGAGTGTGGGATGTGAATCAAATGCCTGGATTGAAATCCTCCCTCATCCCTTAGTAGTGGTCTAACTTTGAAGTTTCTGAACGTCTATATTTCATTTCTCTGAGGCTCAGTTTCTTTTTCCATGAAATGGGCATAATAAAGCATACTTTGTTTTATGTAGATAATGCCCTTGGCATAACACCTGGTGCATAGAGAGGCATAGCTCTGTGGAAATGGATGAACACCAAAACATAATCAACATTCCCATGCAGAGTCCTAATTCTGCCTCCATAACCAGAATCCAGATTTGTGCTGGATTTTGCCATTCTTTTGATGATTCCCTGTTCTCTGCTGGTTCATGATCCTAGCTCCTAGACAGCCTGGGCTTTCCAGGTCTTGCCTCCCTCCTTGCACACACCCTCACCCTACCCTGCTTTCGCTGGTCCTGATGCTGACATGAGTAGAGCCAACTGTGGATGAGATATTAACATCTATCCATCAAGAACTTTCGAATGTGTGCTCAGCACTCCATGGAAAGACCTCTGGATCATTTTGTTCGGACAAAAGAGTCCAACTTCCCCTTTGATGATTCTCTTGGTCTGGCCACCAGAGTTCTCGCCTATTTTCGTTGACAGATATTGCTCCCCAGCAGCAACAAGACACCCTGGGCTCTGTGTTGCAGTGGAATTGGTGAACTTCTGAAGTCGCTCAGCCTGCAGTCTTTTAGTTGACAACACCCCCTACGGTGCTCCATAATTGCCTGGAAATGCATGGTGTCTCCCATCTTGTTGCTTAATTAAAATTCAGTCCCGTTCAACAGAGTCACAGTTAAGAGGTGTTTTTGTCTTTCTTTCGACTGCTCTCATTTCAGGACCCCAATTGGGATGTCTCCTTGCTGAATCTGGAAATCGTCTGAAATATTTCCAGTGGGCAGAGGGTCACTGTAGTGATGCCTGGAAAGGAAAGGTGCCATGTTCTATGGAGAGCATATAAAATGCTACTTTCTGTTACTTTATTTGATCTCCATTAGGCAGGTCGTGTTATCCTCATGCATGCTGAGAAGGAACTGTGGCTCAGAGAGGAGAGGTAGCATGCCTGAGACTGCACAGCTTGTTAGGGCATGAGCAAGAACTAAAAACACAGAGATGGAGTTCCTGTGGTGGCTCAGCTGTAATGAACCTGACTAGTATCCATGGGGATGCGGGTTCAATCCCTGGCCTCGCTCAGTGGGTTTAGGATCCAGCTTTGCCGTAAACTGTGGTATAGGTTGGAGTTGAGGCTTGGGTCTGGTGTTGCTGTGGCTGTGGCTGTGGCTGTGGCTGTGACCGGCAGCTACAGCTCTGATTTGACCCCTAGCCTGGGAACTTCCATATGCCACAGGTGTGGCCCTAAAAAAGCAAAAATAAAAACTCAGAGGCAGGTATCTTTTTTTTTTTTTTTAGGGCTACATCTGTGGCATATGGAAGTTCCCAGGCTAGGGGTCAAATCAGAGCTGTAGCTGCTGGCCCACACCACAGCCACAGCAATGCCAGATCTGGGCCATGTCTGCAACCTACACTACAGCCCACAACAATGCTGGATCCTTAATCCACTGGACGAGGCCAAGGATCGAACCTGAACCTCATGTAGACTCGTCAGGTTTGTTACCTCTGAGCCATGATGGGAACTTCCAGAGGCAGCTGTCTTAATCATGTCACAGGAAGGATGCTAAAGGATTGGGAGGTAGGATAATGAAATTGCTCTTATAAGGGACGTGATCTCAAATATCTGAATCAATGATCAAGGCCTCACTAAATGCTTGTAATTACCAAGTTGGGGGGGGGATTAACAATGATGATTGGATGTTGGAAATCCAAAATCTGCCACCCTCAACCTCTAAAGTTTTGGAGAACTAGTGAAAGAATCGGTGTGTTCTTATTCATTTCACTACCCTCAACACTCAGGGTACATCAAACTGCTTGGTCCAAAAGTTCTGTGCCCCAAGCATCAATAGGTACTCAACTGATGATGGTTTAATCCAAAACCACTTTGCATATTGACTTAAAAGTCAATTTCTCTACATGCTCTTGAGAGAAGTGGCTATCTTGGAAGCACTGGAATTGACCCCATTCTCTCCTCAGTCGGACTCCATGGGAGCTGAATCCTCACTGGGAGTTAGCAGTCAAAGATTATAAAATTATTGTCTTGAATAAGTCTCTTCTCTCCCTGTAATTCCAACGCTAAGTGAGGGTTGACCCTGCCTCCCCTTCCCCACCGCCTCCCAGCGTAATTATCTCTCCAATTAAAGAGCATCTGAGGGACAACTGAACTCGAGGGTCTGCTGAATTATGACTAATCACTCTGCAGAGGAATCTCACTCAGCTTTGATCTCTTATCGCTCTGCGAACACAACCCTGTCTCTCTAAGGCCAGCAGCTCTCAGCATCGCTGTGTCTAATCAGGCGTGTCACACCTCCACTGAGGTAAATTGGGTTTATTGGAGAAGGGAAATTAAATTAAGTCTGTTTAGGAATTAATCATAACTGTCTAGGCTTAATCTATCATATTATCCCATAGTGGTGTATCAGGATCAAAATCCGCTGACCCAGTTTTGAAAAAAAAACAAAAACAACTTTCTACCTAGAAAAAAAAAGCATAGCATTTCGGATAGCAAAAACAGCAAAAGGAAAAGGAATATTTAGGAATTAAAAGACTCAGGAGCCACATGATCTCAGCTGATTCATTTTAGAAGAAAATGTAAGATGAAATTACAAAGACCACCAAAGAGTCCTAACTTAGTTTGTCCACAAATGAGGATGTGGTGGCTGGTGTATAACAGGTGCTCAGTAAGTGAAAAGATGAGTGAGTGGGTGAATTGCCGTCATCTTTATTACCATGATCCAAAGGTCCTTAGTGGGTCACCAGTGAACTCGGTTACATGGTAGGTGCTGTCCATTCACATGCCAAGTGAGTATTTATTAGGTAGCTAATATAGTAGGTACCAAAGGTCCTAATACAGGTATCTACCTAATATTAATACCTAATAAATGCTCGCTTTGCCTGTGAATGGACAGCACCTACCATGTAACCGAGTTCACTGGTGACCCACTAAGGACTTTTGGATCATGGTAAAACTGTTCTAGTGCTACGGACACACAAGAGGCCCAGTTCCTGTCATCATCTAGCATATCATCTAGAAGCGAACACACATAAACAATCATGGTAAAGTCAACCTGGAAGGTATGAGGAGTTTGGTGGAAGCATACAATGAGAGCCGTAGTGAGAACTCAGTATGGTTCAGGGGCCTTTATCACAAAACTTCATGGTACTTGGAAAACATGGACAGAGGTTAAGGGGTGGAATACAACGATGCTCAAGTACTTATTGACAGGATTATTGATTGGGATAGTCCTAGTTTGCTCTTGTTTTCTTGGTATAATTATAAGAGCACCCGCTTTGACTTCCAAAAATGCCCCAATTTGGATAATAAATTCTAAAGTCACTCTAGCTATTAAAAATTTCTGGGAGCTGCTAATGTGTCCGAGAGAGTGGCACTTGGTAGCAATCAGCTGGAGGTTTCATACGTTCGAGCAGAGAGAGCTTCTGTTGAACCAGGATGATCTGATTGAGAAATCTTGGGTTAAATAAACTCTAGGCTTTCAAAAGTGAAACACTACTTCTTCAACTCGAGTAATTGATCCTTTAAGAAATCTATATTTGATGATATACTTTACAGTGTATGGGGTATGTCCTTGTTCTTGATTTCTTAAGAGGGGGAGAGGAAGAGGGAGAGAGGAAGAAAGAGAAAGAAAGAGGACAGATTGTAGATATCATTTAGGTCAATGGTCAGTGGAGATCAGCAATCTGGCTTAGGTAAGCATTCATTGGCCACCTGCAGGTAAGGATGTCTACAAAATAAGGGTAATTAGAAAACTCCTTGTAATGCATCAACCAGCTGGAAACTAATGAGTGATGGAGACCCAGTGAAGAAGAGAGAGAGCCTAATTAGACTAAGTGGGAATTTCTTCTGGAACAGGAAAATGTCAAGGATCAGGGAGAAAATTTTTTTTTTCAGAAGCGTTTGAAACCAGATAAATCCATTTACCTTCTTAGTGCCATCATACATTTTTTTTTTTTTTTTACAAAATGAAATGCCAATGTTTACTTTGCAAAAAGGTAAAAGATACTCATGTCTAACACATACAATATACATACACAATAGTTTAGCAATATTCAAGGAGTAAAAAGAATGAAGAAATCTGGACAAAAACTTAGATCCTGTACCTTAAAATAAATTTTCAGGTAGGATGCAAGTATGAAGGAATTATCAATCTTGGTGAATCAATCTGGGCTTCTCCTGCCAGATTTTCTCTCTGCCTTCTCACTAAAATCATTATCTTCAATGAGTGCTGAAATGATTAGTCTTCCCAAGACATCAAGGGGTGGTAGAGATGGTGAAGATTGTCTGATGTTTCTCTTTGATTTTGGAGCCCAGGTAGTTTGCCTGTCCAAACATCCATCCATCCATCCATCCATCCATCCATCCATTCATCTATCCATCCACCCGTTATCCATGAGGCACTACATAGTGTGGCACATCTAGCTTCATGTTTTGGATCCACTACTTGGGAGTAATGTAACCTTGGGCAAGTTACCTTCATCTAGAAGGTTCAACTTATTCATCTATAAAATAGGTATACAAATAGTAGCTACCTCACAGAGTTATTGTGAGTGTTAACTAAGAGCTTGTTACACATAAGGTATTATAATAATAAATAATGTTTGTTTTAAAACTTATTCAATGATTACTATCTGTACTTTGAATTTTTTTCCTCCAAAGACAAATCAACAACAATTCCTGCCTTCAAGGAACTCATACTGTAGCCAGGGAGACTGATATTTATATTGATATGTAAAATTAAAATTAGTCTGTGTTGAAATGAAGATGTGAAATTAGATGTTAAGGAAAACATGAGAAGGAATAACAACCTCACATGATCAAGAAGAGGGAGGTGGGTGAGCAAGGTTTCAATGAGAAGGTGGTCAAAATGGGAAGACTAGTTAGAAAGGGGGTAGGTAGACTATTGGTATAATGCATTTTAGATTTCATGTTGACTTTCATTTAATCTTTTTTAAGATACACTGTAACTTTTCGTAAATTTGCTAAAGAAGGGGAGTGAGTCTGGTAACTTTTATTCATTCCTTTGTTGTAGTCACTAAGGATTTGCAGGGTGCCTGGCACATATTCAGAAGACCAAAAATTAGAGATGAGTAGGATGTGGTTCTTATCTTCAAGGTGCTCCAGTCTGGAGGAGCAGAGAAACAAATATTACAGTGAAATATGAAAAATGTCCTGAAATGCAGAAGGGGGCAAAACAGAGGGCGAAAGAGTTAGCCAGGCAGACAACTAGGGAGCAGCCATTCCAGATGAAGCAACATGATCAGAGGAGTAAAAGTGGGAAAGAACGCAAAATGAAGGGGAAACTCAGTTGTGTTGGTGTTCGTAGTGCATGAAGTAGAGATCAGAAGTCTCTTAGGACATTCAGGATTTTACCCAAAGGTAAAAGGAGTCATGGAAGGGTTTTAAACGGGAGCCATACGGTCAAGTGGAAATTTCGGAGAGATCCATCTGGCTGCAATATTGAGGTGAGACCAATGGGTTGAGATAAGAGATAAAGAAATAAAAGACTTTAGGAGGAGCCTCAATGAAGGGCAATGAGGGGGTATTAATGGGAGAGTCAGAAAGAAATGAAAAGATTTCCAAAATATTTAGAAGCTAAAATTGATTACTAGTTTCTAGCTCATCAGATTAAGGAGCCAGTGTTGTCACTGCAGCGGCTTGGGTCGCTGCTGTGGTGCGGGTTCTATCCCTGGCCTGGCAGCATCCACATGCTGTGGTTGTGGCCAGAAAAAAAGATAAAATAAGATAAGATAAAATAAAATAAAATAAAATGTAAAGTAAAATAAAATAAAATGTAAAATAAAATAAAACAGTTTCTAGGCTCCCAAGCCGAAAGCATCTCATCATAGAGCTTCCTCAGCTACAAGGTCATGAGGAGGGATAGATCCCCAAGGGCAGCCTTGTATGAGACCCCAAGCTAGAGAATTCTGGTCCCTTTGATCACCATTCTCAGAATGACACGAGTCCTAACTCCTTGCCAACCGTCTCTGCTTTTTCACAGTTCCTGGAGGACTGATGACTCATACTGCAAGACACAAATCATGAAACCCCAGCTTTCAGATGTTTCTGAGCACACGCTGTGGTTATTTCATTTTCAGAGCCTAAGCTTCCATATTTCTTATTGAGTGAGCAGGGTGCATGGGGCTGAAACCTGGGTGCCTGTGTTCTTTTGGAAAGTACACCTAAAGCAAAGTGTCTTAAATAATTTAGAACGGTCCTCAATTTTTTTCCAGCTGTCTCCCTTTCCTCTTCTCTCCAAGGGATGCAAGAAGCAGTTTCTAGCACTCTAAAATGTTCATATTTCTAGAAGCTCTGGGAGAAAAGAAGAAAACCCATGCACGTTCCCTCTTTAAATATTCCTTCTATCATATTTTTTCCCCTCTTGTATGCAATGATGTCAGTTAATAGTCACAATTTTTAGAGGGAAACATGGTCTAGTGAAAAGGTCTTGCATCTTTGTCGTGGTTGCATTGAATCACAGAATTAGAACTGAAATGAGAATTTAGAGACAGTCTCCTTCAGAGATGGAGAGCACCTGGCATGCATGCTGTAATTCTGTCACCCACATCCATGGCAGGCATTGCCAACCCTTCACTGTGGTTTTTTGCTATGAGCCCAGGTGTAGCCTTAAATCCTTGTCAATCCAGGATGTAGGCGACTGCCGATTGGTTGGAGCTGGCACACAAAATGAAGCTCGTTTATCATCCCCGTTCAAGTCCTAGCAGGTGCACAGGGGACAACTGAGCAGCGGAAATGACCCAACACTACCTCTCAGTAGGTTTTGCGGAATGACCTGCCTCCAGTGGAAGTCAGCCCTTCTATTCCTGACCCTGAATCTTTCTTGCCTGTGTGTCTATGTCTCTGCCTCGACCAGGATCCCTGGTGCCTTTCTCTTTCTTTGCATCTCTGAGCATTGATCTGCTTTCCGATTGTCTTTGAGCTACTGTCTATCTCTCTGGCCACAGCTGTGTCTCAGCATTTCTCAGCTTTTCCGCTGAGTAGGCTTGAGCCCTAGGAATGCGCCTGACCTCTTCCTATGTGAACTAGCACTTACAGCTCCCCGCTCCCCATCAGAGGACTTTTAGAGTGTTATTGCTCACGAGGGGAAAGGGAGAATAGAAAACACATTACCATAATGGGAGATGAAGCAGCAGTTTGAATTGGGATCGAGGGGAAGAAAGATTTTTCTGGGGCAACAGAAATGTTGAAGCCCATTTGTGCATATGCAACCCTTTAATTAGCCTCAGGAGAAAGCCCACTGTGGAGGGAGAAGGAAGAACCAAAGGAGGCAAGGATGAGATGGGAATTCGCTGCTTGTAGAGGCAGGAAGAGTTACTGCAGCCTGTTTGCCCTTTTTATTTTGGCTTGTTTGATGGCAGTAGGGGGCTGGTGGGGTGGGATATCCTCTTAGCGGTACCCTGACTCTAGGAAACTGCCTTCCTTGGAAAGATGTAACAAGTTTGGAGTTTGGGAAGTGCTCATAGCATCATCAAGCTCAACACGGAGGATCTCTGGTTTCTTTCCCCCTCAAGCTTATATCTCTCTCATGGGCTCAAAAGAGACTTTTTTCTTTCTTTTCTTTCTTTCCTTTCCTTCCTTCCTTCCTTCCTTCTTTCTTTCTTTTCTTTTCTTTTCTTTTCTTTCTTTCCTTCCTTCCTTCCTTCCTTCTTTCTTTTCTTTTCTTTCCTTCCTTCCTTCCTTCCTTCCTTCCTTCCTTCCTTCCTTCCTTCTTTCTTTCTCTCTCCTCCTCATTTTTCCTCCACCTCCTCTTCTCCTTCTTCTTCTTTAAAGATAGAAGCTCCATCTCCTTAAAATGCCTTAAAAGCCATGGATTGGCCTCAGTATTTGACCCAGTCCTTCTCTTCAGACAACGAGCTGACTTTTCAGTGTCTGAGTTTACTCAAAGGTAAATGGAGCTATCTCAACATCAGTCACCTAAACCAGTGGAGGTACCCTTTTAACTCAAAGCCCATCCTCAAGTCGAGGCAGGCGGTAAAGAAGCCATCCCATTAGATCTCCAAGATCTAACTGAGCACGTTCTTTCTTCTCTTTTCTGGAGTCTTCCTGGATCGCTGAGTGCAAGGCTTCTTTTTCAAGGCAGGAAATCAGAGGTGTGTTCAAACTTGGCTGCACATGGAATCACATGGGGAGTTTTAAAAAAACACTGATGTCTGGGTCCCTCCCCTCTGAGATTTTGATTTAGTTGGTATTGAGTGTGCCCTGAAGTATGGGTTTTATTTTTTGTTTCTTTGTTTTTCTTTTTATGGCTGTACCTGTGGCACATGGAAGTTTCCAGGCTAGGGGTCGAATAGGAGCTGCAGTTGAGGCCTACGCCACAGCCATAGCAACTTGGGATCCGAGCCGTGTCTGCAACCTACACTGCAGCTTGCAGCAATGCTGGATCCTTAACCCACTGAGTGAAGCCAGGGATTGAACCCACATGCTCACAGAAAGGACGTTGGGTCCCTAACCTGCTGAGCCATAATGTAGTATGGAACTTTTAAAAATCTCCCTGGTGATTCTTTTTTCTCTATTGTTCTTTTTTTTTTCTTTCTTTTTTTTTAGGGTATATGGAAGTATCCAGGCTAAGGGTTGAATCAGAGCTGCAGCTGCTGGCCTGTGCCAGAGCCATGGCAATGCCAGATCTGAGCTGCATCTGTGACCTACACCACAGCTTGTGGCAACACTGAATCCTTAATCCACTGAGCAAGACCAGAGTTCAAACCCTCATGCTTACAGATACTAGTTGGGTTCTTACCTTGCTGACACACAATGAGAATTCTCTCCCTGGTGATTCTTATACACATTTTCAAAACCACGGCTCTATGGTTCCCAACCCTGATAGACCCCACCAGATTCTTCCTTTGGGTTACTTTTATAATGTCTACCAAACTGGGAGCTCAAAGTGTCCCTCTACCCCTGGTATCATCTGTCAGTGCAAGTATGGGATGCAATTATTCCTGCAATTGCTAACAAGCAAGAAGCAGGTGACAAAGGTGGCTATTGGCCAGATTTCATGCATTAGGAACATTTGTGTTTACTGCAAGAGTTGCCACATTGAGGGGGGGGCAGTCTGATGGTAGGAATTATGTCTCTGTCAGAGAGCTGAGGTTGTAGCAAAAGAATAGGCAACACACCTAGTGGACAAAAAATCCACCCTTATATTTACCAGTATTTCTTTTGCATGGAGGGGTAGACAATTACCCAGATATAAAAGCTCACCTGCAGGAAAAAGAACAGAGCCTGGGTAATAGCCGACTCACTTCCAGTGGCAAATGGCAAGTTGGTATTGTGAGTGCACACCTGTCCTCACACTTGAAATACACCTCGCTGCCTGCAACAACGTTATTAACCTTCTCGGATCCTACATCTCCTCCACTGTAAGATGGGTTTCATCAAACCTATCTAACAGAAGGAGTTTGAGGATTAAAATAAATCGTGAATTTAAAATTTATTGTCCTTATTCGTCCTAGAGCTCTTAGAAGTCTGCAGGGAAATATAAAACCCCAATTTTAAAAATTAGTAAGAACATGAATGGGCAATTTGTTGAGGAAAAAATGTATGTGGCCAGTAAACAAAGGAAAAAATACAGCGTCACAAGGAATCAAATGTTTCAATGAAGATGAGAATACTGCTCTTTTATCTTGATAAGATGCCTTTGATTTACATTCTGGTAAGAGAGGTTCTCTTCTATCACGGCATTGGGAGTTTGAATGGACGTGGTCTTTCTAGAAAGCAATTTGGCAATATCAAACACCTTCAAAAAGTTTTCCTTTTGAACTAAAAATTCTACCTCTCTAATCTCTCTTAAAGAACTAAAATGGGTTTTTTATAGAGGTTGACTTCAGTGTTATTTGAAGTGAAAATCAAAATCTTCATTTTTATTTTGAAAATGAAAATCATTTAATTATCACTAAACATATGAGGAGCTAAGAAAATTATGACGTGCTTTTTAAAAAAAATTACTTTATTTTATTTTATTTGTATTTTGAACTTTTAGGGCCGCATCTGCAGCATATGGAGGTTCCCAGGCTAGGGGTCTAATCGGAGCTGTAGCCGCCGGCCTACCCCACAGCCACAGCAACGCCAGATCCTTAACCCACTGAGCGAGGCCAGGAATCGAACCCACAACCTCATGGATACTAGTTGGATTTGTTTCCACTGCACCAAAATGGGAACTCCCAAGCTGTTCAGTATTTTTTTTTTTATCAAGGATCCAAATTCTTTTAAAATCTCTCCTCTGCTGCCTGGGGTGTTGTCCTCATCTTTAGGCTGAAGGTGAACTATCCAGACCCAAGAATGTCCGGAAAAGAAAAGAGATTACTTCTCTCTCTCCTCTCTGTCTTCCCTTCTCTCCCCTTCCCTCTCTTCCGCTCCCACCCTTTGGCTGAGTGAGGAAATTTTTCTCACTAGCTCATCTGAAGAATTCCCCTCACAAATTATGTTTCTGAATTGGGTACCGCTCAGCCCTGTACCAATCCCAGGCCAGGGAAATGATACTTCTCCTAGACCAACCAGGATATATTCCTGAACCCAGGGGGATGGGATGCCTGAGGCTCACAGCTCGAAGAAGAGAAAAGGGAGAAATGGACAAATGGATGCTGGGGGTGGGGGGTGCAGGTTGTGCACCCAATTTTGTCCACTATGGGCCTGCCTCAGGCCACTGAGATGGAAGTTCCCACTGTGTTGTGGTGGGTTCAAAACCTGATTGCAGTGGCTTGGGTTGCTGTGGAGGTTCATGTTTGATCCTTGGCCCAGCACGGTGGGTATGAAGGATCTGGCATTGCTGCAGTTGTGGTGTAGATTGCAGCTGTGGCTCGGATTCAGTCTCTGGCCTGGGAACTTCTTTTTTTTTTTTTTAATAATTTTTTAAATTTTCCCACTGTACAGCAAGGGGGTCAGGTTATCCTTACATATATACATTACAATTACATTTTTCCCCCACCCTTTCTTCTGTTGCAACATGAGTATCTAGACAAAGTTCTCAATGTTATTCAGCAGGATCTCCTTGTAAATCTATTCTAAGTTGTGTCTGATAAGCCCAAGCTCCCGATCCCTCCCACTCCCTCCCCCTCCCATCAGGCAGCCACAAGTCTCTTCTCCAAGTCCATGATTTTCTTTTCTGAGGAGATGTTCATTTGTGCTGGATATTAGATCCCAGTTATAAGTGATATCATATGGTATTTGTCTTTGTCTTTCTGGCTCATTTCACTCAGGATGAGATTCTCTAGCTCCATCCATGTTGCTGCAAATGGCATTATGTCATTCTTTTTTATGGCTGAGTAGTATTCCATTGTGTATATAGACCACATCTTCTGAATCCAATCCTCTGTCGATGGACATTTGGGTTGTTTCCATGTCTTGGCTATTGGGAATAGTGCTGCAATGAACATGCGGGTGCACGTGTCTCTTTTAAGTAGAGTTTTGTCCGGATAGATGCCCAAGAGTGGGATTGTGGGGTCATATGGAAGTTCTATGTATAGATTTCTAAGGTATCTCCAAACTGTTCTCCATAGTGGCTGTACCAGTTGACATTCCCACCAACAGTGCAGGAGGGTTCCCTTTTCTCCACAGCCCCTCCAGCACTTGTTATTTGTGGATTTATTAATGATGGCCGTTCTGACTGGTGTGAGGTGGTATCTCATGGTAGTTTTGATTTGCATTTCTCTTATAATCAGCGATATTGAGCATTTTTTCATGTGTTTGTTGGCCATCTGTATATCTTCTTTGGAGAAATGTCTATTCAGGCCTTTTGCCCATTTTTCCATTGATTGATTGGTTTTTTTGCTGTTGGGTTGTATAAGTTGTTTATATATTCTAGAGATTAAGCCCTTGTCGGTTGCATCATTTGAAACTATTTTCTCCCATTCTGTAAGTTGTCTTTTTGTTTTCTTTTTGGTTTCCTTTGCTGTGCAAAAGCTTTTCAGTTTGATGAGGTCCTATGGGTTTATTTTTGCTCTAATTTCGATTGCTTTGGGAGACTGACCTGAGAAAATATTCATGATGTTGATGTCAGAGAGTGTTTTGCCTATGTTTTCTTCTAGGAGTTGGATGGTGTCTTGTCGTATATTTATTTATTTATTTGTCTTTCAGCCATTTGGAGTTTATTTTTGTGCATGGTGTGAGGGTGTGTTCTAGTTTCATTGCTTTGCATGCCGCTGTCCAGGTTTCCCAGCAATGCTTGCTGAATAGACTTTCTTTTTCCCATTTGATGTTCTTGCCTCCCTTGTCAAAGATTAATTGACCATAGGTGTCAGGGTTTATTTCTGGGTTCTCTATTCTGTTCCATTGGTCTGTCTGTCTGTTTTGATACCAGTACCACACTGTTTTGATGACTGTGGCTTTGGCCTGGGAACTTCTATATGCCACAGCTGCAGGGAAAAAAAAAAAAAATCCCCTGAGATCTGTTCCTTCCAGGTGATATGACCACCAGGAGGAAACTGGATGGAAAAACGCATGGAGGAAGTTTTTAGGTCATTAGGCTTGGCACCCAGATTTTGCCTGAAGTCTGATTCCTCATGGAATGCTTTCAGGGCTTATGGGAAAGAGGATCAAATGCAGAAAGTAAACGAGTTAGGATGTGACCTCTCATGCCAAGCCTTCTGAGATGGAGACAGAGGCTGCACTGCCTGGCTGGTTCTCGTCTCTCTGTGTGATATTCCTACTGCTTGTCATGGAACATAGCTTATTACTGTGATGAATGTTAGCTTGAAAGTGTACGAGGACTAGAAGGCGTTGTGAAAGGGTAGGATTTGTGTGTGTGTGTGTCTGGGTGACTTATATAAGCCTTAAAATTTACTTAGTGACCAGGCTGGAGATATTCATGGTCTTGTTTCCATGATGTCACAAAAAGAATGATTCCAGGATTTCCCTGATGGCTCAGTGGGTTAAGGATCTGGTGTTGTCCCTGCTGTGGCATGGGTTCGATTCCTGGCCCAGGAACTTCTGCATGTCTTGGATGCGACCAAAAAAAAAAAAGAATGATTCAAATAAAATCTGTGCTTCTGCAAACCAGGCTGCTTTCTCTCCAGGCTCCCAAAGGGCCACAGAAAACCAAGAGGGTGTCTGAAGTGCATGAAATCATTCTTGTATTCAATGAGCCTTTTAGCCAAATAATAATAATAGTTCATTGTGTTTTTTTTCCCCTGAAAGGTGTCATAACAAGATACCACAGATAGGGCATCTTTAAAAACAGAAAGGTATGGTCGCATACCTCCAAAATCGAGATGTTGGCAGGGCCACCTTCTTTGTTTCAAGAAGCTCTGTGGGAAGAGCCTTCCCTGTCCCTTCCTAGATTCTGCCATTTACCAGAGTCTTTGGTGTTCCTTATTCTCCCCATGTCTATTCTGACTGATCCATAAAGAAGAAGAATGAAAGGGCTAAGGGGGAAGGGACCAGTGCTGAGCAACGCTAGAGGGTAACACATGCATCATTTCTGTTAACGACCACATCACCCCGGCAAGTTTTATACTGTTGCTCCCATTTTACAGAGTAGAACACTGAGACTCCTTTGAGGCTACATGCCCTGCCCAAGGTCATGGACTCCTACCCTGAGATCTGATGTTAAAACCAACATCGCCAAAGCATATGCCCCATTCTATGGCCCCAAGCCTTTCAAAAAAGCAAATAGCCTGCTTGCTGTTGAAATCCTACAATCAGGAAGTGAGGGTGACTCTGACTTTCCCCTGCGGTGTTCAAAGCCAGGCTGGCTCTTGGCAAATCCGAGTTCTCCCTGTTTCTTCTTTAGAGGATTCCAGCTGCTGAGGAAGGATGCCAGGGCTGGAGCCAACAGTCCCTGAACCAGGGTCTGAGGTGCTTAGGAAAAGAGAAGCAGGTCACTCTCTTGGTTGAGTCTCCAGATCTGCTTCAAAGAGAACTGTGCTTATAGGTTACCTCAGGCAGCTCTGCTTCGACCCCTAGCCTGGGAACTTCCATATGCTACAGGTATGGCTGTAACAAATAAATAAAATAAAATAAAATAAAATAAAATAAAATAAAATAAAATAAATAAAATAAAATTCTACAATGAGGAATAACATGTTCAAGATCACTTCCTTTATGAATAATCCTAATGATTTCTAATATTCATTGAGCACTTTTTGTCTGCCAAGGACCAGGTTAATATAGTTATAATATTTGTTTCTCATGGCAATCTCATGGGTATAGATCCTGCAGTTATCCCCATTTTACAGATGAGTAAACTGAAGTGCAGAAAGGAAAGTGATTCTTCCAAGGTCGGGGAGTTGGTGAGTGGCTTAGCTGAGATATGAGCCCAATGATCTGTCACCCCCCAGGCTGTGCTCCTAAACACTATACTACTGGATTAGCTTTAAAATGAAAACGAAGCACTCTGGCAGAGAAATAGACAGCAGGTGGTGGGATGGAAAGAGACCCGAATGAGAATCAGGACACCCTTAGTTTAGTCTTAGCTCTGCCACTAAGTTGTTCCACTCTGGTCAAGTCATCTCCCCTCTCAGGGCTGGATTTATTTTCATTTGCTCAACAAAAGAGTTGACTGAATGTTCTTAAAATGAAATCCGGTTTGAACATGCTGTGATTCCATCTGAGGACACACCAGGTCCTGCAGTTCCACCTTCTGTGATTCCACCCAGGACACACCAGGGGCTGTGGCTTCACCTGACCACTGGGTCAAGCAGGGTCACGCAGGGTTATGCAGACTAGAAGTCTCCACTCCCCAAGGTTCAAAGGTGGAGCGTGGTGCCCAGGACCTGGGGTATCTGAAGGCCTTTGGGCTCCGTTTATTTGCATATGGTGTAAGGACACTTTTGTACCACAATGGCAGCATTGAGTATTTGTGATAGAGATTATATGGCTGGCAAAGCCTCAAATATTTCCTATCCTTTCCTTTCCTGGAAAAGGGTCAGACGAGCACATTTATCTTCCTCTTCTGGCAGCAGATGTATTTAAACCACCAGCTACTGGTCTCAGAGCTGTTCGCATGCAGACCACAGCTGGCAAAAGAGCAACAGACAGGTGACTTGTCCTTGAACTTCTTTAAAAATCTAGGTCCCTCATGATTTCAAGCCAATGAAGCACATAGTTCCATTACTAGGGGAGTTGTTTTTTGGGGAAAAGACTAGGATCTATCACAGGGTTTTGTTGCAAGCAACAGAAACCAACACTGGATTTTTTGGGTGAGGGATATATTAGAAGAGAATGGGGAACTCTCTGACCTAAGGAGGCTGGGACTAGGCAGGGAAGTGGGGAGGAGGTGGGGCGCTCAGGAGAACTCACGGTCTGAGCCCCAACCATGGCTCCTCACGAGGAGGTCTGGTGTATGCACAGTCCTGTGATGTTTGATGAAGCTCTTCTTTCCATCACTCACCTGAGTTCTGGACAGAGTGGCCAGTTGGGTCAGCTTGGCTCACAGGCTCATCCCTTGGCTCTTCTGTGGCCGGAGCAAGGCGATCTTGCAGGTGGAAGGGTTCTGTAGCAGGAGGTCCTTGCCTGGATGTACACTTCTCCAAGGAATGTGGGTACAGGTGTTCCCTAAAAGTTTGTCGGGTGCTCTAAGAAAGAAGAACCTAAAAATAAAAGTAAAAAAAATGAAAAATTAAAAACATCAAAAAATGAAAAAGAAATGCAGAATTCCAAAAATTAAAAAAGGAATCCCCTGGTGGTGCAGTGGGTTAAGGATCTGACACTGTCACCGATGTGATGCTAGTTTAATCCCTAGCCTAAGAACGTCCACATGGCAAGGGCGTGGCCAAAATTAATTAATAAATAAAAATGTAAAAAATTACACATACAAAAGAATAATGCCTGAGCAATTACAAGGATAAACATCCTCTTCAAGGGCGTAGGTCATAATTATACTTTTAAAATCTCAATAGCAAATAGGAAATATTTTTTCTTCTTTCTTTTTAGGCTTGAACCTGTGGGATATGGAAGTTCCCAGGCCAGGGGTCAAATCAGAGCTGCAGCCACCTGCCAATGCCACAGCATCACCAGATCCGAGCCATAGCTGCACCCAACACTGCAGCCTGCAGCAATGCTGGATCCTTAACCCACTGAGCGAGGCCAGGGATCAAACTTGCATCCTCATGGATACTAGTCAGTTTCTTAGCCCACTGAACTGCAACAGGAACTCTGAAATGTTTCTTCTTCTTCTTCTCCTTTTTTTTGCATTTGGCCACGCTTGTGGCATATGGAGGTTCCCAGGCTAGGGGTCCAATCAGAGCTATAGCTGCCACAGCCACAGCCACATCAGATCCCACTGAGTGAGGCTGGGTTTCGAACCCGCAACCTCCTAGATGGATGTATTACATTGGCCTCTATAGCAAGGTTGCCTGGATGTGAGCTCCATCTCCGTTACTACTTCATTATGTAACTTTAGATAATTTATTAAGCCTTGGTGGACCTCAGCTTTTTCATAGGATACATAGTAAGTGACCTGTAATGGTTAGATGCATTGTTGTCACCAAGCTCTACAAAGGGTGAGACCTTTCATATGGTCTGCAGAAGGACATGAAGTCACCTTGGTGGGTGTTAGGCTGTCACTGCTGTATAAAAGCATTGCTAAAATCCCAGTAGCATGCAAAACAAGCATGTGTTTTCACTTATGTAGTTGGATTGGCTGGAATTTGGCTTATGATTAGGCTGGGCTTGGTTTCAAGCTGCAGTTTGGGTGCAAATCTGCTCCGTTTGTTTTCCATTCTCCTTGGAACAGCATCTACCCTCAGATGTTCTCCTCCTGGCAAAAGGCAGAAATGCAAGACAACAGGAAATGCACGTACATTTCAAGCCTCTCCTTGTATCACCTTCTCTTAACAATGCCTTTGGCCAAAGCAAGTCACATGTCGAAGCCCAGAGCCAAGTACCTCTGGCCACACCAAGAGTGCCGATATATACTATTGCTACAAAGCAAGAAAATATTTGGGTCCAGTAGTGAGCCTACATCATGTTTATTTAATACCAAGTAGGAAGTCAGAGATACGAGAGGAGAGGTCTAGATAGAAATGTCAAAATAGCTCAAAATTAGAAGAATTTTGCTCTAATTGCTTGAGCATTCGAGGGAAATGTAATGGAAAATGGATTGGTTGAGATAAACCTTGGAAGGTGGGTAAAGATTTGGATTCCTAGGCATTTGGAAAAGAGAAGGGAAGTCCAGCCAGAGAGAACCGTTATCCACAAAGGCATGAACTCTGGGCCATGTCCCACCAGAATGAGAAGTTTAACTTGGCCAGATTTGTGGAAGGAAGTTGTGGTTATCAGGGAAAGCTGGGACCATTGAGAATGCTGATCAGTTTATGGACCCAAGAGACCTGTTGGTTGGAGACTAGAAACTTCCTTTTTGACATTCAAGAGGAAGTGACCATCAATAACTTTTGCCAATGAGCGAAAACTTGATTGATGAGTCACCTAGGTAAAATATAACCACCAGGAGAACGGTAGCCCCTTAAGAGCAGGGTAATGTTGTGTGTAGCCCTCAGCAAGGCTGGCAACAACATTTGCCATCTGGACATGCAGTGGTGAGGGGTATAGGGTAATTAGGCATCAGAAAAATATAGGGATTAAGAAACCAATTTTACTTGCTCAGGAGAGGCTGGTGCCGTGCCCTTCGCAGTTCAGAAGGAGACATAGTAAAAGAAGTTCATGAGCGTAATAGGCAGAAGAAGGACAAAGGGATTCAGAGCAAGTTCATGAGACTAAGTCCCAAATCCATCATTTCTTGAATGGGTGACTTTAGACACATTATTTCACTTTTTATGAGCCTCAGAGTCCTTGTCCATAAAATGGGGGTTAATAATACCTAGGGCTGTCATGAAAAGCAAATAGGATAATATAGGATATTTGTGGGAATAAAGGACTGTGGAATAAGGAAAGGGATTTGAGGAAATCAGTGCTAATGGCAGCTAAAGCATCCATGAAGTGAGCGCAAGAGGAAGGAGACGAAAGCAGGACCACAGGTGGGTGGTTTTGCTCACCATCTGCTCCCATTTTCTTCCTTTATGCGTTTCTAAACTGGACACTTCTGGAATCTAAAAATAACCTTCTCAGTTGAAGGTACAGTTTTTGATGTAAAAATTGTGCCAATCAAACAACCTGTGAGACTTGGTTTCAGGACGGAGATGGGTGGAAAGGGACAGCAATGCATGAAGTGTCTATGTCACCCGTGTCTGGACCACTCTGGCTCTGGAGGGTTCAGCGTTCGGATGATGACGTCCCAACCCCCACATGACTCTTAAGGTGAGGATTTCCTTGATCCAACAGTTGTGGCATTGGGCTCCTGAGACCTGGATTGTGGAAGAAGGTCGTTAGAATGCTGGCTTTCGGATTACTTAATAGCCTTATTGTTATGGAAGTTCCCTCCATGAGCTAGTTATGGGATGCTATTTGATTTTTTATTTTTAATTTATTTTTTATTAGAGTAGATTGATCTACAGGGTTGAGTCCAGTTCTGCTGTACAGTATAGTGACCCAGTCATACATATATACATACATTCTTTTTTTTTTCATATTATCTTCCATTGTAGTTTATCTCAGGATACTGGATATAGTTCCCTGTGCTGTACAGTAGGACTTCATTGCTTGTCCACTCTCAGTGTAATCATTTGCATCTACCAACCCCAAACTCCCCATTCATACCACTTCTTCTCTCCTTCCCTTTGGCAACCACAAGCCTGTTCTCTATGTCTGTGAGTCTGTTTCTGATTTGTAGATAGGTTTATTTGTGCTATATTTTGGATTCCTCATATGTGATATCATATGGTATTTGTCTTTCTCTTTCTGACTTCACTTAATATGAGACTCTCTAGTTGCATCCATGTTGCTGCATGTTAGTTTGTTCTTTTTAATGGCTGAGTAGTATTCCATTCCATTCTAAAAGAGCATTCCATTACCTAGATGTACCTAGACCTTATAATAATTTTATAAGCATTTGGTTCCCTGCCTCAAATATCTTAAACAATTTAAAAGCATTGGTTTTTGTTATCTATAAGAACCCTGTCTGGCACATTGGGATGAATGCATGTCCAAAGGTAGTCTTGCTCAGTTCTTCTCTAAACTTTTTAGGCTCTAAATTCTAACAACTTCCTGGACACCCCTTTTTGGACCATCTGCCATTATCAAGTGTTGTCCCTGCCTGTTGGTTTTCTACTCCCAATCCAACCTAGGTACTGTGGTCAGAATTATCTTAAAAGCAAATTAGAGGAGTTCCCTTGTGGCTTAGCAGTTCAAGGATCCAGCGTTGTCACTGCTGTGGCTCTTGGACCATTGCTGTGGTTCAGGTTTGGTCCCTGGCCCAGGAACTTCCACATGCCATGGGTGCAGCCAAAACAAACAAATAAACAACGACAACAACAAAAAAAAAAACAACCCAAAGCAAATTTTGAATCACATACCTTGTGATTTCTAGTTTCAAATGGTATTTTTGCTTTCTTGGAGGTCACCCTTAAAGCAGCAACAACTATGTGGAAAGAAATGAAAGCTCCGTCTTCGATGAGGCCAAGAGGCATCTGTAAACCTGAACCACCATATATAGAGAGGAGCTGTCAAATACAGTGAACATCAAATGAGAGAATCTCTAGTTGCATCCATGTTGCTGCAAATAGCATTATTTTGTTCTTTTTTGTGGGTGAGTGGTATTCCATTGTATTAATGTACCACCTATCTACAAAACAGAAACAGACCACGGACATTGAGAATGGACTTGAAGTTGCCAGCGTGGGGATGGGGAAGGAAGTGGGATGGACGGGGAGTTAGGGTTTGGTAGATGCAAACTATACATTTAGAGGGGATAAGCAATGAGATCCTACTGTATAGCGCAAGGAACTATATTCAATCTTTTGGGATAGATGGTGATGGAAGGTAATAGAAGAAAAAGAATGTCATATATATATATATATGACTGGGTCACTATGCTATACAGCAGAAATTGACAGAACATGATAAATTAACTATACTATAATAGAAATAAAATTAAAAAAAATATCAAATGAGGGGAGGGAAGAGGGAAGGTACAGAGAAAACACACTCACAGCTGCAGATGTCAGGAGAATATGGCCAAATGCATTCTCCTTATTCCATGGCACATCCAGGGCAAACTCGGTGAGCCCCTATTTGGAACAGTGGGAACGGCTCTATAAATTTATGGCAGGTGCTTCCCTGGACCCAGTTTGGCCTGAAGGAGAAGAAGAGAAGATGGGGCTGAATGAGAAATTCACCCAGACAAATCATAACTCCAGGAAGCAGTCTGCAAGGGCGAGGGGGTCGGCAAAACAGCCCCGTGTTTCTTGGAGGACAGAATGGCATTTGTCAGGATGTGGAAGGGTGAGGATTAAAACCCATCGGCTGATGTCAGGAGAGAAAGGGAGGTGAGGAAATAGGACATAGTTTCACTGCAAAGGGAAGCAGAATAACAGGACAGGACCTGAGGGAGGGTGGGGGTGAGTCATGTAATGTTAATTTCACATGTCTACTTGGTGGGATCCTCGAGTGTCCAGACGTTTGGTTCGATGTTGTTACTGGGTGTGTCTGTGCGTGTGTTTTGGATGAGGTTAAACATTAGAATTTGTAGGCTGGGTAAAGCTGTCCTCAATGTAGATCTCCCCCCGCCCCCATTGAGAATGGGCAGCATCCCATCTGTTGAGAACAAAAATGTGGGAGAAGTGAGACTCTGAGCTCTCAGCCTGACTGTTGAGCTGGGACATGATAGTCTCCTGTCCTCAGGTGGGAATTTATACCAGCAGTGCTTCTGGTTCTTAAGCCTTTGAGTTTGGACTAGAATTCACAGCCTTGGTTCTCCTGGTTCTCAGGCCTTAGGACTCAGTTTGGAAACACACCACTGGCTTTCCCTGATTGCATGGTCTCTGGCTTGCAGATATCAGACGGTGGGACTTTGGGGCCTCTATAATTGCATAAGCTAATTCTGCATAAGGCTCTTTCTCTTCATCTCTCTCTCTCTCTATCTACCTACCTACCTTCCTATCTAATCTCTCTCTCATCTCTCTTGTTTAGATTCTGTTTCTCTGGAGTATCTTGACTAATGTAAGGAACATATGCACATTAACATACTTAGGGTAATTATTTAAAAGAGAAATTGTGATAAGGTGGGAGAAAGGGTTGGGGGAGACAAATGGAAGAGCAATAATCTTGTGAAGAGGAGACAGGTTGGAATCTGTTGCCCAGGAGACTTTGACGTTCAACAGGAGCATGTCTGGTTCACCGCTGACAGCAGAAGGGGACACAGTGTATGGCAGCAAATCTGGCATGTTCACATATGGGGTTGGAGGAGCACAAAGGGGTTCTTTTCTCATTGCTTCTATTTTTTCAAAGAAATAGAGAGCAGGATAATCAACCGAAAGTGAAATGAGGGAGGAAATTTGAGGAGAAAGGAGAAAATGCTAAATTATTGTCTTGAAGAGAGAGAAAATGAAAGCACTAAGAAAAATTATTGCGATTGTTGAGTGTTCCTCAAGGGCTCATGTGAATTTAGTGGTGCTAGGTTTAAAGTAAGCTCAGGCAAAAGGGGTGTGTGTTTTCTGAACATGTTCAATTGTCTGGGCAAGACGTATTTAACCAAGGTTCTGTTTTTTTCTTTTTTTTTTTTTGTTTGTTTGTTTGTTTTTCCCAGACTAATACATTAAAGAGAGAAAAAAGCAAGGTATTTGAAGATATATGTAAGGGAATGTGAAATCTGAGCTGGATAAACAGGGAAGTAAGGATATAAAGTGTGGGGTGGTAGTTGGAGTTCCCGTCGTGGGACAGTGGTTAACCAATCTGACTAGGAACCATGAGGTTGCGGGTTCCGTCCCAGGCCTTGCTCAGTGGGTTAAGGATCCGGCATTGCCGTGAGCTGTGGTGTAGGTTGCAGACGCGGCTCGGATCCTGTGTTGCTGTGGCTCTGGCGTTGCTGGCAGCTACAGCTCCGATTAGACCCCTAGCCTGGGAACCTCCATATGCCGCAGGAGCGGCCCAAGAGATAGCAAAAAGACAAAAAGACAAAAAAAAAAAAAAGTAGGGGATGGTAGTACAATGTAAAATGATGGTGGAATCAATATACTAAAGGTCCTCTTTGGATTATACAATTATTGGTGTTGGGAAAATTTAAGAAAATGAGTGGGAAAGTTCAAAGGTGGTAGGGTTTAGGATGCCTGAAACATTGTAATTAGTAATTGTCATTAGTAACAATGATAAGACCTACATCTAAGGAAGGATAAGATTGAGAGACTAAGTTAGGTGGAGAATGAGATCGCTGAGATAAAAGGGTCAAAGAAATTCAGGGAATAGAGTATTGAGAATATTCTATATGGGGATATTGAAATCATTCAGAGTAATACTGTAGGGTGTGGCAATGACGAGGGGCTAGAATCTCTGATGGACAAGAGGGGTTGGTCCAGGTTTCTGTAGACAACTGTAGGAAGGAAGGTAGATCATATGCAATCTGATGGTAGAAGCTTCACAGCCAATGTTTATCAAGGAGAAAGGAGGAGATGTTGTCTGGAAAAAAGCATCAGGGCATACATGGAATGGACAAAACACCTCCAGGTCCAGCGGTACAGAAGGATGTGGGGGAAATAGCCAACTCTGCAAAGCTCTGGAAGAACTCAATTGTCCTTAGTTAGGGCCAGGCTTCAATTAGAGGGGAGAGTTGAGGGGGTGGAATCCTCCTTGCCTGCCCACTTGCATCTCTCACAAGCATCCTATCTTAATAAATCTATTTCTTGCCCTATCAAAAAAATGTAAAATAAAAGAAAGAAAGATGAAGGGGTAATTCGGGGAAGATATGAGACTATCAAAGATCTGGCTGATAATAGACTCTTGAGTTCCAGAAGGCAGAGAAGAAAGTTTTCCAGGAAAGAAGCAAGGTAGAGGAGGGTTAAAGGATAAACTTTGACATGTGGGAATGGAGATCTAAATGATAAAGTGATACCCAGAGATGCTTAGAAGTCCAGTGGTTCTGACAAATAGGAACTCAGGAATGATGAGCTTAGGCTGGAGCATGTCCAGCTGCGGTGCTGAGGTGGTGACTGTCTTCCTTGCAGGTGAGGGCGGGTGGGTTGAAAGATTGGGTGCATTTAAAGATCAAGCCAAGATCATCATTCTTTCTATAAAGAATTATGACAAAGCAGATTTTAAAAAGATGTACTTTATCCTTATGTTATTAAAAAGCCCACCTTAAGGAAACCATCACCTCCATAATCCTGGTCTAAAATGAGCACAGAGTAGGTCAGAGAGAATATGGTAAAACAACAAAAAGAGTTTAAATGTGAGATGGCAGCACTCAGGGAAAAAGAAAGGAAAAAAAAACATCTCAAGAATGAGGGGTTTTTATTGGAAGAGGCACTTGAATAGACGACACATGGCTGAAAATGTAAAAAGGGACATGGAAGAGTGAATAAGTGAGTTAAATAAAATGGCCATGAACAGGGAACGAAAATGGATTAGACATAAAACAATAGCCATGGAAGATGGATAATGGAGATATGACACACACGTAATGGATGGATATTTTTTTCTTTCAAGTCTTTTTTTTTTTTTTAAGGTCATCGTAACATATGTTTTTAAAAGAGAACAAAAAATAAATAAAAATTAAAAAATATAGTAGAACAGAAAAATAATCAAAACATAGTTCACGAAAACTTTCCAGGAAAGTATACACACACACACACACACACACACACTTTAAGAGGGACAGGCATATCCTGGAGACATTGGTTTAGGATGATCAACCATTAGACATGTAATAATTGGACCAACAGACTTTAGAAATCAAAAATTTATATTTTAGGCAACCAGAAAAAGTATCAAATCACCGGAAATGTCTCAGTGTTTCCAGGGCAATTTTCAGAGGAAGAAAGAAGTGGAGCAATATTTATATTCATAAGAAAAAATGTGAGAGAATAATTTTTTTTTACGCAGTGGAATGCATCTGGAGAGAGAAGACAGGTATTCTTGAGCGTGTGCTACCTCAGGATGCATTTCCCCAAAGCCCTGCTTGAAGAAATGACCAGAAGATGAACTTTGGGATGACAGGAGGTGTCGCGAAAGTGATCATGATGAGAGAGGTACCCACCGAACTGGAACTAAGACTAAAATAAACCTGGGGATTATGACTGCAGAACAAAACCTTATAAGCAATGCAGAAGTTCATTAGGAAAAGTTGGGAGAAGCAGAGGGTAACACGGTGGAAGGTGAGGTTGTACAGGCAGGCTTCTTAATCTTTCATAGTTGGGTAGGATTTAAAGCTGATAGATCATGGAACAGAAGTATATTTAAAAATACAAAGATAAACTGGAGGAGTTCCCTGGTGGCACAGTGGGTTAAGAATCCAGTCTTGTCACTGCTGTGGCATGGGTTCAATTCCTGACCCAGGAACTTTTGCATGCTGCAGGCGCAGCCAAAAAAAAAAAAAAAAAGAATCTGGGAATTCCCATTGTGGCTCAACTAGTATCCATGAGGATGTGGGTTTGATCCCTGGCCTTGATCAGTGCGTTAAGGATCTGGCATTGCTGTGAGCAGTGGTGTAGGTCACGGACGCAGCTCAGATCCCATGTTGATTTGAGCCCTAGTCTAGAAATTTCCATATACCACAGGCACAGCCATAAAAAGAAAAAAAAAAAAAAGAATCAACTAAAATTGGGTGGTCATGAAAAGAAAGAGGTGTGAGAGGAGGGAAAATATATTATTGCCCTAGTTCATATCAGGGAGTTGATAGATATTGTCTAAAGAATAGAGAATTATAGGATTTCCTGCTGTGGCTCAGCTGGTTAAGAACCCGACTAGTCATCTCCGAGGACACGGGTTTGATCTCTGGCTTTGCTCAGTGGGTTAAGGATCTGGTATTGCTGTGAACTGTGGTGTGGGTGGCAGATGCAGCTCAGACTCCGTGTTGCTGTGACGAGGGTGTAGGCCGGCAGCTGCAGCTCTGATTTGACCCTTAGCCTGGGAACTGCCATACGCTGTGGGAGCAGTCTGAAAAGCAAAAAAAAAAAAAAAAAGAGAGAAAGAATAGAGAATTATATATCACACGTAGTGTAGCTGTAAAGACAACCACTAGGACAAACAATAACCTGAGCTTTCCAAAATAGCAGCAAATCTTGCCGACAGTTAAAACAAGAAAAGAAAAGAAAATCAGCCTTTTTAATAAAAGATTTAAAAAACGTACCTGATAATGACAGAGAATAATATTCAATATGCTTACGTGGGGGTGGGCAGTGCTGTTTCAGTTCTTATTGTCTCTTTTGTGCAGCAAGTTTGTTCTCCCACTCCTGACCTTTCTCTGCCTCTTTAGACACTGCCCGAGGGGAGGCGAAGTGATTTATCTAGGTGGTAAATTTAGAAGAAGGAAGCAGATCACTCATCTCAGCATTTGCTGGTTCCTCCTTGGGAGCGAGCTGCCCTCAGGGTATGTGAGTTCTAAGTCGCTGCTCTAGGCGGTGGCTCTTAGCTCTGCTTATGGCCTTAGGTCTCTCCTGGCAGGTCTGCCGGTGTCTGAGAGGGTAAGGCTTCAACTCTGGGGTTCAGCTTTGGAAAATCTACAAACGTAACTCACATCATCCAACCTTGTCTTCCATCAAACATAAAAACCCTGCTTTGGCTCGATAGTCTCGTCTCTCAAATTATTGTGTACACAGGAGGGGGAGGGTCCGACACATATCACCCCCTCCCAAAGGACCCTCACAAGGATGATTTGGGGTTTTTGAAGGGCTCCCTTGAACAGGTAAATATTCGTAGAGTGCTTGCAATGGGGTTTGGCCCACGGCAGGTGCTTCATAAGTGCGGTTACATGACGACGTGGTTCAGTTTTGGAATTTCAGAGGAAGATGACAGCAGGTCAGTCTCTGGTGTGGCAGAAAGCAAGGATGTGGAAAAGCAGGAACTGTAAAGTCGTCCTCCTCCATCTGTGCACAGAGCAAAGTGACAGCTATTCTGCATCGGGAAAGGATGGCCCAGATAACATAGCAGAGATGAGGGGCCTCGGGGACAGAGGACATTGCCTTGTGGCCATCCTGCTCCCTGTTGACTGCCCAGTTTCTGGTTCCAAACCCTTGTAGGGCCCGACGACTCTGCCTGCCTTGGGTTCTGCAAGTCAGGCCTCCTCCTCCTCCTGATACAGGCCACCCCCCTTTTCTTTTAGCTGCTTAAGCTCATTTAAAGTGGGTTCCATCAGTCAAGAGACTGGACTAACGCATATGATGCTGGGGTCCAGGGCTGCTGCAAAATTTTTGAGAATTTTGACTTTGGGCCAACAGCCAAAATACTTTATGGGAAGAGCAAGGGCACTTTCCTGGCAAGGAAACAGCCACTAGGTTTTCCTCAGCTGAGGGTGGTGGGTGGGTCTGAAGGCAAATCATCAGAGGGACCTCACTTGGAGAGAAGCCATGGGCAGCCAGGAATCTTAAAACAAAACCAAAACCAAGGAAACACACACACATACCTACACACATATGAAACTACGCAAAGGCTCATACATTAAAACCCCAAAGTTCCCACTTGGTGAATCATCAGGAAAGCATAGAGCACCTGAATGCTACCCAATTGGGTCCTACGTTAATTCTACTCTGTAATTCTCTAAATTCTTCCCGTCTCACAGACAGCGTCCAAAACCAAAATAACAACCTGCTCCATTCTGATTCCAGAACTCATTTGCCTGTGTCCCTGCTTTCCTGAGAGCCCAGGGTGACTGATTACAGACCCTGGACTTCTGCGGGCTTTAAACTAATAGGTATGGCAAGTGTCTATTCTGGGATGGAGGTACCCAGGAAGCCAGCAACCGGATGGGAGGGGCAATCATTACACAAGCTGGAATGGAGATGAGCTTTTTCACTGGGGGGGTAAATAATACCAGTTAATAGATCCAAACCCTTGATGAATAAAGTATGGTTGTCACTTATCCACAACAGTGTCTGGCACATAACAGGGGCCACAACAGATATTTGTTGAATATTGAATGAAGTCTGTGGAACCCCTCTTATTGGTTCTCCTATCATGTATTTCTCTCCTTGGAAGCATTTAGCACCATAATGTTTTCATTTACCTAAGTATTTATTTGATCGATGTCCACATTCCCAACTAGAGGAGCAAGGGTGAAGAGGCCATGTTTATATTAGCTCACGCTTGTTTCCCAAGTGCATAGCAAAGAGTCTGTATATTCTTTAATCTTAATAAATATTGGGTGTATAAATAAACAATGTCTTTTAATGAAATATATGCTTGGCAAATACTGGGCTCAGAAAGCCAAGTGTTTAATCTGAGTGGAGGTTAATGACTTTGCCTATGGCCATTTGAATGGGCTCTTGGTTAAGGCTGTGCCTTTGCTCTCTTCTCTGCCCAGATGCTAAGGGGAGGGCACCTTAGTATTTGGCCTATTTCTTCTCTTCTGCCTGGAATGAAAAAGTTGATCTTTATCAAATCAGGATCTATCAAAACTAAATTTAGCAGTCCCAGCAGCCTGCCACTTCAACAAGAGAAGATTTATTATGCAGAACCAAAGGGACATGTCTTAAGGCAGGAATAAGGCACAGATCCCCTGCAGGTAAGACCATCTGGGGTGTCCCCTGGCCTCTGTGAACCTTGCCCTTTGCTGTCACTCTTGTGTGGTCAGTGGGGTCTTCTCTTGGACTTCTGCAGTGAGGCAGGAGAAGGGCATGCAAGGCAGAGGTTCTGCTGCTTGGGAAACCTGTTAACACCCAGACCGAGCAATGGAGGTCTGTCTCTTCAGAGGCTCCGTTGAAGTTTCTGCTGCAACAGGATGGGGTTCTCTGGCTTCTCCTTCACCTGTTTTCTTGGTCTCTCTCACTTATCACTCTTCATTTGCATAATATGACCTGTTGAGTTTATGCTCTGAAAGGTGATCAACATCAGCACACAAGGCTTTAGGTCCTGTTAATGCTTGCTCCGCATCTTGATGGAACTTGATGATGCACATCCACGGGGGACGCCTGAGACGTCTGGCTTGATCACAAAGGACCACATCAGAATGCAATAGGGATCCGGGAGAAAGAAAAACAAGGAGGGAGATGGAGAGACCATGGACCTTCTGGTGTTCATGAGGCTAGGAATTGGTGCTGATTAGAAGGTGACTTGTGTTCACCAGAACTCTTTCATTGGCAGGTGGCAAAAACCTACTTCAAAAAGGTTTAGGCAAGAAAAAAAAAAAAAAGAGAGAGAGAGAGAGTTCTTGTTGTGGCTCAGAGGGTGAAAACCTGACATAGTGTCTGTGAGGATGTGGGTTTGATCCCTGGCCTCGCTCAGTTGGGTTAAGGATCCAGTGCTGCCACGAGCTGTGGCGTAGGTCGCAGATGAGGCTTGGATCTGGTGTTGCTCTGGCTGTGGTGTAGGTCCCAGCTACAGCTCCAATTTGACTTCTAGCCTGGGAACTTCCATATGCTGACGATATGGCTATAAAAAGAAAAGAAAAGGAAAAAAAAAAAAGAGGATTTTTATTGACCCAGATTACTGGGAAGTCTCGGGGGTGAAGGAAGCATTTAGGCATGATAGAATTCAGGCACATGGAAACTATTACCAGGATTCCGTCTTATTCTCTTGAGTCTATTTTCTTCTAGGAAAGCTTCCTTCTCCATGGGATGGACAACCTGGCCGTTTGAGGGTGAATGCAGAGTTGCCAGATGTATCAAATACAAATACAGAGGGCTCAGTTAGACTTGAATCTCAGATAGACAACTGACCCATGTTTTAGTATAAGTATATCCCATGCAATATTTGGCACATACTTATACTAAAACATGGATGAGTCCTTCGGTATCCTAGCCAGCAACCCCATGGTATCATCAGCCATCGGCATAGCCGATAACTTCAGAAGAAGGAACACGGCTCCCTCTCTTCCACAGTCTATCCTCAGAAGGGTTCTGATGGGCCAGCCCAGATCACACACTCTTGGGGAGGTGGGTCTGTGTAAAGATCCTGGCGGGGAGAGGATGTTTAGTCAATCAGTCAGTCGCTTTGTGATAAACACCACTTCATGCCAGGCTAGAGGTTCTGCTGTGAGCTAGAAGGAGAGGCACCTTGGCCGGAAGGAGTTTGCTTTCCAGCTGAGGGTGGGAGTGGTGGGCAGACAACGAATATGCTTCTAAATAAATAGGATAAGTTCATGGACTGATATATGCCATGAAGATGGTCAAATGAGATACGGTGGAGGGAAGTGTCGGGGGCTGTGGGGCTTGAGTTGCATCCTCTGCAAATAGATATGTTGAAGTGCAAACCCCCAAGTTATGAACGTGTCTTATTGTGGAAATGGGGTCTTTGCAGATGTAATCAAATTTAGTTTGTGTATTGTCATGGTGGCTCCCTATTCCAATGAATGGTGTCCTTCCAAAGGAAATGTGGACTCAGGCACAGAGAAGAGGATGCCATGTGACAATGGAGACAGTCTGGAGTGATGCATTGACAAGCCAAGGAATGCCAAGGGGTGCTGGCAGCCACCAAACACCAAGAGAGAGGCATGCAACAGATTCTCCCATAGCGCCTTCAGAGAGACATGGCCCAGCTGACCCTTTGATTCCAGACTTTTTGCTTCCAGAACTGTGAGTGAATATGTGTCTGTTGTTTTAAGCCATCCTATTGTGGCCGTTGATTTTGGCAGGCTTAGGAAATGAATTCAGGGGCACAGGGTCAGCCAAGCGATCAGAGAGACCCCTCTGAGGAAGAAGCACTGGATTTGAGATTGAAAGGATAAGGAGGGACCACCTGGGTACGGGGGACATTCTGGGGAAGAATACTTAAAGGAGAAGGAACAGAAAGTGCAGAGCCCTAGTGGTCAGGCAGGGCAGCACTGGGGCTATGTGGCCGGAGCATGGGGGCGGGGGGCGTGGAAAAGGGACAGAGAAGGGGAGGCTTGCACTGAGAAGACTAGGCAGCTCCCCGAGGGCAGTAAAGTGGGGAGCAGCAAAAGCTAGATTTGCTTTCTAGCTCTGCCACTTCCTCACCATGCAATCTTGTCTCTTTCTTCTTAGAATGTGCATTTGAGTTTCCAAACATCAAATGTCCATGGAAATGCTTCTGAATCCAAGAGCTAAGCTCTCGAGCCTTCTTTATTATTTCTGTGACCTTGGATGTTCTGTGAAATGTTATTCCCCTTGTAAATCCACATGGGCTCTCCTTGTCTTTTGCAATCATTTGCAATCTGTCTTGGCCATACGTCCTAAAATTGTGCTTTACAGACTGGTATTCTGCCTGCATTCTCATAGCCTCTAACTAGACCCCTTGTCCATTCCTGGGTTTGTGTTTAGTGCCTACTTCCGGGCGTTGATGGCTCATGGCTCGAGCCTGGCTCCGTGAATGATCGAGGGTAGGGCAGTTAGTAATTTAGAGCTGTGTGTTAGCCTTGAGCAGGGGACAGATGTGCATGGAGGCATCCATGCTTTCTCTTAGGATTAAATAGCCTACAATTGCACAAAGGCTAAAATTAGAGTTTGGCACATGGATGAAACATATCACTGACCTGTGTCCATGAGGTTGATCCCAGGACCTTGTCCTCTTCAACATGGCACTGCAGTCAACTGGCCCAGACTCGTGGAGGAAACTCTTCACTGGTACTGAATAAGAATGAGTTATCCTTAAGCTGGTGGTTCTCAAACTTGAATGAACATCAGAATCATCTGGAGGGCTTGTTATAGCACACATTCCTGCTGTTCATGCTCAGAATTTCTGATTCAGGAGGTCTTGGGTAGAACCTGAGTGCCTGCATCTCTAGCAAGTTCTCAAGTGGTGCTGAAGCTGCTGGTCTGGGGCCCACCCTTCCCACTGCCCTGAACTGACATAGAAAGAACTCGAATCCCAGAAAAGCATCACACCGATGGGGAGTGAGAGTGAAAATGAAGCTGAGCAGGGCTCTGTGGGGGTCCTGGGCTCAAGCCTTTCTGTGTCTCCCATTTCTTGTTTTTAGGGAATAAGCTGCAGCTTCCATGGCCTTCTCTGAGCTCCAAAGGGCAGGTTCCAACCATTGCTAATCAGGGAAGGGAGGGGATGCAGAGACCACGGAGGAAAAGTCAAGAAACAGTAAATGCAGCCTTTGGGAAGGGTCCTGGTTCCTCTTCAAGGAAAATATAACAAAATCTTTGAGTTCTTCTGTAGAACTAAAACCCCCAACAAATGAAGATAGGAGGAGAGGACCACAAAAACAAGTCCTGGGGTCACTAAACACCAACTTTGAAGAAAAAAAGTTTGCATCTACACAGATCCTTATCTGTGGCCCTATTTTCTACTCCCTAAGGATAAACACCCCCCCACCCCCCCACCCCCACCCCCGGCTTCCTATTCTCCCCCAAGGGAGGGCACCGTCTTCAGGGCATTAGCCTGCTGGGACCCTCCTTTGTCTGGCAAATCAGTAAAGCTATTTTTTTCTCCTTTGCTCAAACGTCTGTCTCTGCATTTCCATCTGGCACTGGTTTTGCCAAGTTTTGGCAACAGATGGAGACAGAGAGCACAGTGGTTAGGAAAATGGCCTCTGCCCCCAGGCTGCCTGGGTTCAAGTTTGGCATAACTGCCTTAGACACTTTATTTAAACTCACTGGGCTCCAGTGTTCTCTATAAAACAGGGATGGCAACACTGCCTATGTCTTAGGGTCGGTATGAGAAATCTATGTGTCTAAGTTAGGATTGAGCACAGAGCCACCCTTACGGAAAGGCCACATAAATATTTGCCATTCTGCTGTAAACCTCATTGAAAGTGCTGGTCGCAATAACAACTGATTTCAGGACTTCCTTAATGAGCCACCGCCTGCAGCTTGAGGAGCTGGAATGGAGAGTAGAAGCGAGAGAAAGCAGATGGGTGAATATGGTGATTTGGATCCATAGCAGGGAGGCTCTTGACTGTGAGGGAGGGCTCTGGACTTCAGGCGCTGGGCAGCCAGGCGCCACTAAAGGCTTTGTTTGGACACAGTGATGTGATCAGAGCTACAAAGAGGACCATGAATCGGGCTGTCAAGTGAAAGCAACACAGGACTGCAGAGAGACAGGGAGTGGAACGGGGTGGAGGTAGATATGGTCCAGGCAAGAGGGGATGTGACCCCTATGAGGGTGGCCTGTGGGACGTCAAGGCCTCTTTGAGGAGATACAACCCAAAGCCTCTGGCCAAGACAAGAATGACCAGGCCCTTATCATCGCCCCATCTGTCTCATTGGAATGCTTCCTTCCCACTTTGAGCAACCTGACTCACCCCTTCCTGCCCTCTATTAGGAAAAGTATGCAGTCTGTCCCTCATCCTCCCTCTGTAGGGGCCATGTACACCCCCAGCCTACCAGCAAGTGTATTGGAAGCCCCCACCTTTCCCCAGCCAATTAGCAGGTCAACAGGTGTAAGGTCAGCCCTCTCCTCTCTCTCTTTGTCTCCAGGCTCTAAAAAGAGACACAACCATGTGCCTGGGATCAGCTCCCTCTGATTATTAGGAAGTCGTCTTGCTGTGCTTGCAGCATCTCTTAGCTCAATAAACTCTTCTTCTCATCAACTCGCTATGAGTCTGGAAAATTCTTTTTCCACTTGTGTGCATGGACTGTGATATGGAGCAGTGGGGACTTGAGTGAGGGGAAGGAACGTGGGTCTAGAGGCCAGCCTGAGAGCCTTAACCATCAAAGCTAGAATGGTCCTTGGGGTGGGCAAGCAAATCAGCGCTCTGTTGTATCTTTCCCAAGTCGAAGCCAGCACTGGAGCCCTGTATTTCCCTTGTCATCCCAACTGAGAGAAACTCAGTTGGGGGCGTTAACATCCTCTGAAGGTATAAATGGAATGGGAAGGAAGTCTAATGCTAGAGAGAGGGAGAGCTCTTCTTAGCCCTCAAGGGCTCATCTTGGGTCCACGTCTCAGCAGGTCCTTGGAGTTGGCAGCAGTATTCAAATGAGATGAAATTCCTCAAAGGCCCGGGAAAGTAACTGAAGTGTCTCTGGATGCTGAAGGATAATCCTCGGAGATTAAAGCAGCCTCTGTGACCAAACCTTCACAAAAGATCTTAAGCTTGAATTCAAGTTGCTAATTAGATCCTTGTTTATAATGTTAGATTCTTTCAGAGGCTGAGCGGTGGGAGTGGTGGGGGGGGAGAAATGTGAGCGGGGGAGGGGGGTTAAGCATAAGAAAGTCAGTAATTAATCTTCTGGAAGGCTTAATCACATCCTGACAACTTAAATGTTGATATGAGTTGCAAGTTGGTCTTTTCAGGGAGTCTGTGATGGGGGAGGGTGGAGTAAACCCTGAATTTAGGCAGAAGGAATGTAATGCGTTTACTCCAATCAACGGTGCTCTCTGCAGTTCAGCGGGGGATTGTGCCAAATGCTTCTGGAACCTTTAAGACAGCTCTGGCATGGTCCAGAGGGCATGGTGCTGACCTCTGAAAGCCTCCTTGTCACAGCAGCGCCCTCTCCAATGAAGGGACGACATCACAGTTCTTGTTTCTCCCTTTTGAGGTCTTCTTACTGGGTCTCCTGGTGACATTTGCTCAATCTTTACCTGGGATAAAAATAAAAAAAAAAAAAAAACCAGCAAAGGCAGGGCACTTACAGGTACCTGGTTCTGTACTCGTTATTGAAACTGCAAACACCCCTGACAGTGGAGACTTGAGGAGGGACCCAGCCAAACTCCAGAAGGGGACCTGAATCCACGTGGTGTCTGGACTTACTGAGGCTCAGGTTCTTTGTGTCCCAGTGCAGGAGGAATTCAGCGAGAGGAAAAGTGATAGGCATGAAATAGATTTATTAAGATAGGACACTTGTGTGGGATACAAGCAGGCAGGCGAGGAGGCTCTGCCCTGAGGATTAGGGGGGCTGTATTTTTAAAATCCAAGGAAAGCAGAAAAGGCCACCTTCTTCCTCATTCTTTGAGTAGACCTCAGGCTCACATCACTAGCTCCTCCTTCACATCAGGTAAGAGCATATATGTTTGACCCTATGAGGTCAAACTAGGGACTGCCATGGTGCTTATTCAAATTAGCTTAATATGTTGAATCATCTCAGGTTTCATATAATAAGGGTCTCCTACTTTGTAATGTCGTTTTTTTTCCTTTATATTCCTGTCCTGGGTCCTAAGGATTATTATCTTGCTGATCTTGAATGCAGGTCTCATTTCATCTTTCATTGATTGACCCGAGGCATAGCTCATGCCTTTGTTTATAGTTTTATACTCAGGCAAACCTGCTTGTTCCATGAATGTTCTGGTGGCTTTCTTGAGCGATCATTAACTTACAGTGGTCTCCCACAGTTCCCTGGGTTTCCCTCTCTATCTGTGATCCTCTCCTGGGACTTCTACAGCTCCCTGCCTCACTATCTACTCTATCCCTGTCCTTATTGCTTTCATGCCTCCCAACAATTCCATGAACCTATTCTGTGATTCCATTCCATTCGAAGGATGGGGACCTTGAGGCGCTCACGATGGATGGGATTTCCCAAGGTCTCAGAGCACTCACCTGGTGGATTTGGGATACAGGCCCAGGTAGTCAGGAGACAGGAACTCTTGTCCGGATGGGCTTTGGCCTCTGACTGGTCCTCTCCAGGTCTCTATGAATTGCCACGTTCCCCTATCACTAGGCTACCTTAGATAGTAGTTGGAAAACTGTTGCTTCTCCATCCACTGGTCCCAGGATCACTCCAGGTTATAGTCCCAAGTCTGATGGCCTGGAGCCTCATCTTCAGTGCTCTAGAGAGTCAGGACATTAGAAAACATCTTCCAGTGTGGATGCAGCCATGGGGACTAAGGTATCTCCTCTCAGGATGAGTCCCAGTAAACTAAGGTTGGACAAGATTAGAATATAGGTAGGTTCATGTTCCATATTCCAACTCTCCAGAGATACATTTTTGGAAGAGAATAGACTGTTTGAAGGTAGACATCTGCAAGCCAGACCAAAGATCATGAGTGATCTCTAAGAAGCCCCTCCAGACCTAGAAATTCCCACTCAATTATTCATCCATTCAGAGTTCCCCTTGTGGCTCAGCAGGTTAAGAATCCAACACAGTGTCTGTGAGGATGTGGGTTTGATCCCCGGCCTCACTCAGTGGGTTAAGGATCTGGTGTTGCTGTGGCTGTGGTGGAGGCCTCACTTGCAGCTCTGATTCAACCCCTGGACTGGGAACGTCCATCTGCTGCAGTTGTGGCCATAAAACAAAACAAAACAAAACAAACTCCAAAATTATTCATATACTCAATACATATTTATTTAGAATTCATCATGTGCTAAGCACCGTGGAAACATTTAGGGGTCAGACTAAATTCTACCCTCATGGTGCTTATGGTCTAGAGAGGAGGCATACACAATAAAAATGTTTTTCAAAAAGAATAGATACAAAATTACAAATTGTGCCAGAGGTAACGAAGCCCCACTTTCCATTTTTAATAATGATGCTTGATCTTCGTGGCTTTGTTAAGAAATAAGGTGGTTCACGTGGTCTGTTTTCTATTAAATTCAATAGTGTTTTTGTCATCTATTTTGGATGAAAATGTTTCCAAAATGGTTACTTGTTGTGTAAGAGGACAAGGTTCCGAAAGAAGCCCCAGTTGTTGGGGACCCCACATTCGAGTCACACATGGCACTCAGTGCATGATGGTGACAGGAGATCCCTTCAAGGGGAAGACCCTGCAGCTCAGCCTCCCTCTTCAGTTGCCCTGGGGCACTGAGAATATGGCAAAGTGCCGAGAAAGCAAAAATGGGCAAAACAAACTATCTTTGGTACGTTTGCTTGCTGAGCTATCCTCTGGGCACCTTAATGTTTATCGTATATCTCACATTTTTTTTCATTAAATCCTCATGACATGAGGTATATTTTTCCCATTGAGGGGCTTGGGCTTAGAGATACGAAGGACTTTCTCAAAGTTGCCCAGCTGGCCAGTGGATAAAAATCCAGGTCTTCCTGACTGGGACCTCAGATGCTTATATACATTATGGATTTCTCTCCGAGAGGGAAATATGGAAGAATATGGAACTAAATCACAGAATTTTGAGGGTGGAGAGCACTATCGAGGTGCAAGGTTGTTTGCTGCCACACACATCAGGAACCTGTCATCCACGTTCAGTTTTCTGCACAACGGTGTTTTTCCCTCTTTGTACTTCCACCGCATCACACTGCAGGGCACTGCAGGGCATCACAGCCCTTTCCATCTCATTCCTTTCCATACCATTATCATCTCTTCTCACCCCATGCCATTCAATTTCTTAAATTTTTTTTAATTAAAAACTTTTTTTTTTTTTTTGCCATTTCTAGGGCCGCTCTCGCAGCATATGGAGGTTCCCAGGCTAGGGGTCGAATCGGAGCTGGAGCCACTGGCCTACGCCAGAGCCACAGCAACTCGGGATCCAAGCCGCGTCTGCAACCTACAACATAGCTCATGGCAACGCCAGATCCTTAACCCACTGAGCAAGGCCAGGGATTGAACCTGCAACCTCATGGTTCCTCGTTGGATTCGTTAACCACTGAGCCATGACGGGAACTCCTAAAAACATTTTTTTAAGTTGTATTGAGATAGCTGCTTTACAATGTTGTGATAATTTCTGCTGCACAGCGAAGGGATTCCATTTTATGTATGCACACATCCATTCTTTTTCAGATTCTTTCTCCATAAAGGTTATCAGAGAATGTTGGGTAGAGTTGACAAACATCTTGTCCATAAAATGTTTTTGTCTAGTGGACAAGGCCATGAAAGATGGAAATGTGGTATGGAAAATCTCAAATTCTAAAAGTGGCTCAGGTAAAATGTACAATTACGAGTATATAACATGTATAATTTTCAGGTCTACAATCTTGTTCTGTGTGTCTTGGAGCAAGTCATTGAACCTTTCTGGGTTCCTCTCATCTTCAAAGTGGAAATGATTCTTGTTCTTCCAAATAGACCTTGAGTTAGCTAGAATGATGAGCAGCGGGCCCCACCGTTCCTTGGAGGATTTGAAATTGAAGCCATGACAGGGTGGTATTGACAAGTCACACACGTCATTTAAGACATCTCATGGCCAGTTTCCTCAGATATTGTCCTAGCTTGAGTCTTAGGCGGTTTGCTGGCACCTTGCAGGATTTCTGTGGTCCATCCATTTCTTCTGCGCAGAAGACAGGATTGTTCTGGCTTTGCTGGACCATCTTACTGTTGCTAAAGCAAGAGACTTGGTCTTCAGCTCATGGGTAAACGCCTTGTTTCCATTATGAGAACAGCTTAGCACACCCCTCAACAACTCATCCACATGGACCCGTTGAAATCAATGCTCTTAACACTCATACACTTAAGAATGAGGTCTGTTTATTGGAGGAGTCCCAAACAGCTAATTCTCTCTCATCTCCAATCTTGGTGCCAGGGCATGATATCACATGGGTTAAGGTGTCTCTCGAGGTATGGTTGTGGCTGGAGGTCCGTGTGACCATGGTGAGTGCTCTATAGACAGTGGCGTGTGTGTGTGACAAACAATGGTGTCAAGTCAGGTCCAGCTCATGTTGGGACCAAGCAATGTACGCACCTCACAGGTCCCACCCTTGACCATATTCAAACACCTGTTTTCTTCCTGCGTCTTTGTCACATGCAGTGGGAAGTTGCTTCGCATGTGCCAATCTATCCCACATTTGCTCTACCAAAATTGCTTATTTATTTATTTTTCTTTCACTTTTTAAAAATTATATTTTCCCCCCATTTTTTAGGGCTGGACCTGCAGCATATGGAAGTTCCCAGGCTAGGGGTCAAATCAGAGCTGTAGCTGCCGGCCTATGCCACAGCCACAGCAACGCCAGATCCGAGCCACAGCTGCAAACTACACCACTGCTTATGGCAACGCTGGATCCTTAACCCCCTGAGCAAGGCCAGGGATCGAACTCACGTCCTCATGGATACTGGTTGGGTTCGTTACTGCTGAGTACATGACGGGAACTCTTAACTTTTTATTTTGAAATAGTTTCAAGCTTATGTAAAAGTTGCAAGAAGAGTAAGAAGAAATATTTTGCAATTTTTGCTCAGATTCCCAACTGTTGTAGGTTTTGTTATTTCCTGTCTATACTTAGATCTCTATCTTTCCCACTGTATCCCAGTTGGCTTTATCATTTTCTATCATTCTGTGTGTATATTTGTGTGTAGGTCAGTCTCTCTCTCCCTGTCCCTCTCTCTCTGAATAATTTCGGTTGCCAGCTTGATGCCTTTTTACCCCCAAATACTTAAGTGTGTATATCCTAAAAACAAAAGCATTATTTTACATAACCGGAGTGCAACGAGAGAGTAAATGAGAAAGTAGTTTGTAAATTGTAATGAACAGAGAGGTCAGAGGCGCCCTGATTGTGATGAGGGCTATTTTCTTGGATTTCACCCGGAAACAAGAATTTTAGATGGGAATGATGATTTTTGCCTCCACCAAGAATCATCCAGGGCTTTGCATCCCTGGGGAAAAATGATTTTGTTTGCTTTCTCCAGGTTCATTGGATACTTTTCCTCTGCCTGTGATTCTGGAAGCTCTGGGTTTTCCAGGAAGAGTTTTCAGAGTTTGTCTTTGCTTCATCTCTTGCAACTCTGGGAGCGTGCCTGAGTCAGCAACTTTTTCAACCTTGCTATTTGCACCCGTGTCCAGGTTGTTAAAATATATATATATATATATATATATACCCGCAGTGTGGGCTGCTGGTCTCTGAGTGCCAGAGGGCATGAAAATATCAACGTCTGTTCATGCAGAGAATTTGCTATTAACTCCAATGCTTCATTTTTAAAAAATTCATTCACAGGAACCTGACAAGCTTTTTCCAGCTTATCAACCTGATTCAAATATCTTAGAAGGTTATTTTACCTTTTCTCACCCTGTATTTCCAGGATTGTTAAAAATAGATTTTCCTCTGGTTAAAAATAAGTCATTCTCATGGCAGAAAATTTGGAAAGCTCAGAAAAGTATAATGAGGAAAATAATTCCTTACATTTTAATTCCTTGAAGCATCACTCTCAACCTGTTTGGTAAATGGCTCCAGTCTCTCTTTTTTTTTTTTTGCTACTTTTCTTTCTTTTCTTTTCTTTTTCTTCCTTCCTTCCTTCTTCCTTCCTTCTTTCCAGTGAAGTATAGTTGATTTGTAATGTGTTAGTTTCCGGTGTACAGAAAAGTGATTCAGTTATATATATATATATATATATATATATATATATATATATATATATATATAATATAAATAAATATGTATATATATTTATTTATTTTGGGTCTCAAGAAGCTTTTCTAATGATTTTTATTTTTTCCATTATAGTTGGTTTACAGTGTTCTGTCAATTTTTACTGTACAGCAAATGGACCCAGTCTCTCTCTCACACACACACACACACACACACACACACATTCTTTTTCTCACATCATCCTCCATCGTGTTCCAGCACATATATTTATACATTCTATGTAAAGAATATATATATGCACACATACATGCACATATACATACTTTTTCAGATTCTTTTCCATTGTAGTTTATTACAAGATATTTAATATAGTTCCCTCTATTTCTATAATAGAGTTAGACTATTCAGTTTTATAATTTCTTTCCCCCCACAGCATGTGGACATTCCCAGGCCAGGGATTGAACCCATGCGTCACAGCAGCAACACGAGCCACTGCAGTGACAACGTTGGATCTTTAAGCCACTGTGCCACAAGGGAATTCCCAAGTCTTATAATTTTGACTTCTTCACAATTAACGAACCCTGCCTCGCCTTCAAAGTCCCATTTAATTCTCTGCTCCTCATTGAAATTACGTGCTGATCCCAAGAACGTGGAAGGTAAGCATCAACCTTACCCCACGCCCCCCCCCCACATCAGATTGAGCAGGAACTTGCTTGCTAGGTTGGTGAGCTTGTAAGTGACACAACAGAAGACAGAACCCCAGGGAGTAAGCACTTTGAGATGAGATGTATTTATGGCAGGGTCCCAGTAAGTCTACTAACCATTTTTGTGATGCTGGGGAAAGTTTCCCATATGCTCCAAGTCTCAGTTTATTGTACTGAAATAGGGGTAATGACATCTGTCTCTGAAAGTGTTTGTATAGAAGAACAGACACAATGCATGCAGCTTTCTCAGCATATAGTACATGCTCAATTAATGAGAGTTCAATAAACTTTACTATGGGTAGAAGAAATCTGATTTTTTTTTTCTACCAGGGATCCATCCCCCTTATACTTATTACAGCATCCTGCTATTCCTTTGGGGAATCACTCCTACTTTAGTATGTATGGTTCAGGCAGAGCTGACTCCGCCCCTCACCCAGGGAAGGGTACACGGCCCTGGTGAGCTTGGTCCTTCACAGCCTAGCCTCCTCTCTTTTACCAGAGCAGTTGGTTCAGGATGGGTTTTCCGGACTGAGTGTTTGTATCCCCACCTCAAATTCATATGCTGAAGCTGTAACCTTGAATTTGATGGTTTTTGTAGCTGGGAACTTTGGGAGGTAATTAGGTTTAGATGAGGTCATGAGAGTAGGATTCCCATGATAAGATTAGTGTCCTTAGCAGAAGAAGAGCAATCAGAGCTCTCTCTGCCACATGAGGACACAGTGAGAAGGTGGCCACCTGCAAGCCAGGAGCACGGTCATGTCCGCGTCTTGATCTTGGACTTCTAGCCTCCAGAGCTGTGAGAAATAAATCTCTTGTTCAAGCCAGCCAGTCTGTTATAACAGCCCAAGCAAACCAGATCAGGGGCATATGACCCGATTTGGGCATCCATAAGATGCACTCATAGAACTTTTGGTGTGACTTCTGGAAAGGAGAAGCTCTCTTTCCTCTTGCCTTGAAGCTGGGATGGTGCAAGCATAGGGCTTGTAGGAGCTTTGGCCCTGCTTCCCTATGCTTCCCACCACATGGTGAGGGCTTGGCTGAAAATTAAGCCAATACAATGGAAGGGAGAGTTAAGGGACAAGGAGATTGATTTCTCTCAGCATTGTCTGACTAACTGGGTCCACCTTTGCTTAAAGCTAGAATAGCCACATTTTCCTCTGAATGAGCCACAGACAGTTACCCCTCTCTCCTTGAGAAGTAAACTCTGAAGCTGGTTTGAGTTGGGTTCTGCCATTTGCAATCAAAAGAGATTTGACCATGATGCGTTTCCAACCTCTGCTTTTCAAAAATGGAATGTCCTGCTACTCCCTTCAGATCAGGTTTCTGAAAAATCTTGTTTCCTCTACACATAAGAAAGGTTCTTGAACTCACATTAATTGAGCATGTACTATATGCTGAGAAAGCTACGTCGTGCATTGTGTCTGTTCTTCGACACAAACACTTTCAGAGACAGATGTCCTTACCCCTATTTCAATAAAACAAACTGAGACTTGGAGCATTTGGGAAACTTTCCCCAGCATCACACAAATAGTTAGCAGATTTGCAGGGACTCATTATGCATCAGGAGTGATCCATTCATTAGACTCCTAGGGCCAAATGGTTTATATTCACTTGGGGCAATTTCCAGCCTGGATCTGAAGGTGCATCTTCAGCAAATGGGGGAGAAACACATCAAGGGATAAATCACGATGCAAGTTAACTTCTGATGCCTTGGGGGTCACAAAAGTTAAATGAGGTTTAATATGGCATGTGACTTACCTTTTTCTTTCTTTTTTTTTTGTCTTTTTTTGCTATTTCTTTGGGCCGCTCTTGAGGCTTATGGAGGGTCCCAGGCTAGGGGTTGAATCGGAGCTGGAGCCACTGGCCTACGCCAGAGCCACAGCAACGCAGGATCCGAGCCGCGTCTGCAACCTACACCACAGCTCACGGCAACGCCGGATCGTTAACCCACTGAGCAAGGGCAGGGATCGAACCCGCAACCTCATGGTTCCTAGTCGGATTCGTTAACCACTGCGCCACGACAGGAACTCCCACCTTTTTCTTTATTCCAGATTAGCACTGAAGCAATCTTTTTACTTCCCAAGGACCCACTGCCCCTCCTCCCATTTTTGTTTTGTTTTGTTTTGCTCAAGAAATCCAGCTACTGATGCACATCTCTTTGGTTTCATTTTAAAATCTTATCCTTTTATAATTAGAACAGACATGCTCAGAAAAATAATGAGAACATAACTTTGCTTGTTCTGCTAAAACCCTGTGATATATATACATATTTCCAATCAGAATCATGTTTCAAAGTCATTCGAACCCTTATTTGAGGTTGATTAATGAGATAGAAGTTAACTTTTCATAGTTACAGTACCATCTATATATTTTCCTTCTTATGAACTTGTCTTCCAAACCTTATTTTTTTCTTCATATACAAATGATACGATTTTATCACTGACATAATACACTTAAATATGCACCTGTACAAAATAGGAGAGATTTTAAATCTAAATAGGCAGCAGTCATTCAGGAAGAAGTTTATTTGAGGGTGGGTGTTATTAATAGCATAATACCTAAGGGATGATGAACCAGCACTCGCCTTCTCCCTATTAAGGAGTTTGTTGTTATTTGTTCAGCTGCCGACTAATGCTGTCAAAGACTGAATCTTTTCATCCTTCTGCTCCACTCTCTTTAGTACATTGGAAGGATGTGGAGCAGAAGGCTCCATTTTGCACCAATTATGATTGGCCTTTCCTAATCATAATTATTACCTAATAAATGCAAAATGATTACTGCAGTTTCAGATACCCCCTTTTAAATATTGAACTATAGTTGAGTTACAATGTTATATGAATTTCGTTATATTATGTATGGATTATTTCTTTATTATTATTTATTATTAAATATATATAATTATTATTTCATTTATATTATATGTGTGTGTGTGTATATATATATATATATACACATATTTTTTTCTTTTTCAGATTTTTTTCCATTATAGCTTATTACAAGATACTGAATACGGCTCCCTGTGCTGTACAGTAGGACCTTGTTGTTCATCTATTTTATATACAGTGGAGTGTATCTGCTAACCCCAAGCTCCTAATTTCTCCCTCCTCCCCCTTTCCCCTTTGGTAACTATAAGTTTGTTTTCTATGTCTGTGAGTCCATTTTAAAAATAAGTTCATTTGGAGTTCCTGTCATGGCACAGTGGTTAACGAATCCGACTGGGAACCATGAGGTTGCAGGTTCGATCCCTGGCCTTGCTCAGTGGGTTAAGGATCTGGCGCTGCGTTGAGCTGTGGTGTAGGTTGCAGACACGGCTCGGATCCCGCGTTGCTGTGGCTCTGGTGTAGGCCGGTGGCTCCAGCTCCGATTCGACCCCTAGCCTGGGAACCTCTACATGCTGCGGGAGCGGCCCTAGAAAAAGCAAAAAGACAAAAAAAAAAAATTCATTTGTATCATTTTTTTTAGATTCCACATGTAATTGATAGCTTATGATATTTACCTTTCTCTGTCTGACTTCATTTAGCATGATAATCTGTAGTTGCCTCCACGTTGCTGCAAATGGCATTATTTTCTTCTTTTTATGCCTGAGGAATAGGCCATTGTATTACATGTACCACATCTTCTTTATCCATTCATCTGCCAGTGGACATTTAGGTTGCTTCTATGTCTTGGCTATTGTAAAGAGTGCTGCTATGAACACTGAGGTACATGTATATTTTGGAATTAAAGTTTTCATATTTTGCAGATATATGCCCAGGAGTGAGATTGCTAGATCATAAGGTAACTGCATTTATAGTTTTTTAAAAGAAACTCGATACAGTTCTCCAGAGTGATTGTACCAATTTACGTTCCCCCCAGCAATGTAGGAGGGATCTTTCCTCCACACCCTCTCTAGCATTTATTATTTGTAGACTTTTTGTCGATGCCCTTACTGACTGCTGTGAGGTGGTACCTCATGGTAGATTTGACTTGTATGTCTCTAATAATTACTGATATGGAGCATCTTCTTACGTGCTGGTTGTTCATTTATATGTCTTCTTTGGAGAAATGTCTATTTAGGTCATTTAAAAACCTGTTTTTTTTTTTTTTTTTGGTAGGGAGTTATATGAGCTATTTGTGTCTTTTCGATGTTAACCCCTTATTGGTCATTCATTTCCAGAATGAGCTTCAGAGATCTATCTGTTTAATCAGAAAAGTAAAACCTTTCCGAAAATCCCAGCACACTTTTCCTTTTTACTTCTCTGGAAGAATCAAGGAGAAAAGGAGAAAAGGCTAAGGACCATCATTGTTCACCACTTGGGGTGAATAAAATTGGATTGTTAGGAAGGGAGAAGAAGGAGGGTGGGTGGGTCAGCACCTAGCAGTGTCTGCCTCAGAAACCTATTCCTGAATAAATACGTTCCACTTTTATTTGGATAAAACACATTGGATGTACAGATTCTTTATATTCCGATATAGAAATATACAGAGGAATATTCAGAAATCAACTAGTATCCAGGTGAAGCGTTTAGAGTTGTACCTATTAGTAGGCACCATACAAAGACTTGCTATCATGTGTATAGTTAGAGATCTATGTATTTACATGTATGTTCAGGTCCCGTTTCTAAAAGTATTCCCTTCTGTCCACAGTTATCAACACCTCTTCTGTTGAATTCCTGGGATACAAATTGGCAATGGGGAGAAGTGAGTCATTCTGTAAGCCAGCTGTGTCCATCACAGATAGCCGGCAATGCCTCTTGTGTGGTGACTCTTAGATGCTGACTCTCTCTGGGACACACATGTGGGGTCCTCGATGGGGGGGGGGGGAATCCTCTACTGCGTGGTGCTATGATAGAGCAGCCATCTTCTGCCCATTCCTTGTATGCCAACCCATAGACTTTTGCTAAGGAAGTCTCCCCACCAGTGACCAACTCCCTGGTCCCAGCTCATGGCTACATTCTAAAGTATCTGCTAACCCACTAGAGACCCCTCATCCTTGCCACAACGGTGGGCATGCAGCTCTTCCAGCTGTTTCCCCCCCTTTGCCCTGGCATTTCTTCCCAGTCCTTTTCTCTCTCTGCTTAGATAGGCATGGAATGGGGTGGGATGTACCCAACATGCCACTAAAGAATGACACATCCTCAGCCTTGATTTGTGACGTCCTCAGAGCCCTCCTTTCACACCTTGGAGGAAGGAGTGACCCTCTCTTTCCCCCTGCAGGGAGGGAGGAACAAAACCACACTCCCGCCTATGAGGAGGCGGCTCATATCTTGGGATTCCATCCCTTCCCCTAGACTCTGCTTGTATCTTAGCTTCCATCCCTTCCCCTAGAGATCTGCTTGTACCGAAGAGAGGTTTGGGGGCTCAGACTCCCTGAACACCCTGGGGTGGGGGGCGGCTGCCCAACATTCTCAGTTTCCTTCAGAATGTGGGCTACTCGAGGCCACTTTACCTTGTGCTAATTCTGGGTCAACAGTAAAAATTCCATTTAATATCCGGCTACTCTTGTTAATTTAACCTAATTAGAAATTATATAAGTTGATAAAATGTGCATGTAAAAGGAAATAGAGCAGTGTGTCCATAAAAACGAAGTTAAACTAATTGGAAAAATTTGAAAAGCCGAGTCACTTAAAAATGCTCTTCCATCAAGTCGATGCGAGGTAATAGTCAGCTGTTGGAACACAGTAGCAAAAATGGAGAATGACTCTTTGCTCCAATGGCTTCACGTGGGTCTCTCCACTCCCATCTCATCTGAAAGGATTTGAAAATAGAAATTGGACCCTAAAGGAGTTTTATACTCGAAGATGGGGGTATCCAGTCTGCAGGACCATGTGGAAAAAAAAAATCTGGGCCCCATGACATCGGGCAAAAAAATGTGGTGACAGTTTTGGGTTGAAACAAAATTTTAGGATATACATCTTTTTTTCTTTTTCTTTTTCTTTTCAGGGCTGCACCCATGGCGTATGGAAGTTCCCAGGCTAGGGGTCAAATCAGAGCTGCAACTGCCAGCCTACACCACAGCCACAGGAATGCCAGATCTGAGCTATGTTTGCAACCTACACCACAGCTCATGGCAACATCAGATCCTTAACCTACTGAGCAAGGCCAGGGATCGAACCTGCCTCCTCATGGATGCTAGTTGGATTCCTTACTGCTGAACCACTGTGGGAACTCTGCGTGTTTTATTTTTAAAGATTTCTCTTCTTTAACCACTTTTTTTTTTTTTCAATGTGCTGGTTCTAATTGTTCTGGCTAACAGGGTTTTCACAGCAGCTCCTCTCCCAGCTGCCAGCCTCCAGGCACCATTGCAATCTCCCAGCCTGTGAAAAATGTCAAGCAGATTCCTATAGAAAGAAATACAAAGCCTCTTTCCTTCTCCCACCCTCTCCCCTCTTTTACCAGATTGTCATTCTTCCCTAGCAGTGGTCAAGCTTCCAGCCTCCTTCTGCATCTCAGGATTCTTGCATCTGTTTGTATTGCTGGGCAGAGAAAGATAAAAAAAAAAAAAAAAAAAAAAAAAAAAGCAAACATGGATATGAAATGGAGTCAAGAAAAGACTTGGAAACCACCTGCCCTGGGATCTCTCTTGACTTTTTATCTCCCTGTTTTCTTTAATAGCCTGGAGTGATTAAAAAAAAATTCAAATACCTTGTCCTACAAGACTTAATATTATGACAGATGTCTTCACCCGGGTTACACAGTAGATTCTGGTTTTCGAGCTGGCATATTTTTTTAGTCTGATAGGAGTGCCTGTGTCTCTTTTTTTGCTCTACAAAAAAGAATTTTTCTATTAACTTTGGAAGCTCTTTGCCTAGTTACAGTTTTGAAGTAATTAGGTTTTTCTTTTTTTTTTGTTTTTGTTTTTGTTTTTTTTTTTTTTTGGCCGAGCTCAGTGGCAACTTGCAGAAATTCCCTGGGCCAGGATGCAACCCGTGCTACAGCAGTGACCTGACCACAACAGTGACAATGCCAGATCCTTAGCTGCGTAGGCCACTAGGGAACCCTGTGATTAGGTTTTGTATACTTCTCAGCGGGAAAAGGAGACAGTGCTGCTGTCTACCTAATTATCAAGCTCTCTACCTGCACGTATGTATGTGTCTGTCTCTCTTCTAGAAAATGCTATACCTGACACACAGTAAGCACCTGATCAATGCACAGAGTGATTATCAATGATGATCACTGATGACGGAATCAACTGATAACAATAGTTATTGTTGTTAAGGAAGATAACAATCTTGATACAGCACCATCGTTCACACCTTTGTCCCTTGTTATCAATTGACTGATAATTGGTGCTGTTCAGTACTCGAGCGGTTGGTCCCATCTTATTGGGGTTTTGAGATTTTGCCTTTTGGCCACCTTCGGTTTCTAATGCCTTCCTGTCCTTTGATCTTTGTCCTATCTCAGTCCCTAACTCCAGGGCGGCTCTTGTCATGAATCTCCATGAATTCCGATCTCTCCTGACTTGGATTGTCCCTGAGCTTGGTTCCTCTGCCTTGCCCTGAATTAGGACAAACAGGAACAAACACAAATGCCCTCTCTGCCCTGTTCCCCCATTCTTCTACCCTCTAACCCAACAAGAAGCTTTTGAGACAAACTAAAATCCCCAAACTTCAAACAATAAAAAAAAGGCAGCCCATCCATCTGTCACAAGTATTAGGGACGGGTCCATCCGGAGTGGCTATGCAGCTATGCTTGGATGCAACAAGAGTGTTATGACAAGAGAAAGTCTAAAGCAGTCTTACCCCATTATTCTGGCTTCTTCAACAGCTCAGAACACCAGTTCCTGGTTCACTGAGGTTATATTTCCCATCGACTTCTCTGCTGGACTCTTTTGGTCTTTTCTAGCCTGCTTCCTTGGTCATAAGGTTTACAGGTTTCAAAGAGCAGAGATGGTGTGCGTTTTAGGCTTTGATGGCACCTGCAGCCTGGACCAGGCTTTACTAGAGTATGAGTAGTGGTGGGCTCTCCCAATTCCTCTGGGCACCCTGTGCCAGGTCCTGAAGTCCACACTGTAAGTGATCAAAGGGGGAGAGAACCACTTCTATCTGATACAACGCAAGTGACTTGCATGGTTTTTGGTTCACTGGTCTTCTGTATGCTCTGGCCTCTGCCCACTCTGCCATCTTTAGCTCTCAACACTCATCACACACACACACCACACCTCAATTTCTCACCCGCTGCATTACACTCCAGAGACAATGAATGACTTTCAGGTCTCAGGATAAGCCTCACGTTCTCTCTTGCCTTAGGGTCTTCCTTTGCCTGGAATATTCTTCTCTTTTCTACTATGCTTTCTCACCCCATCTCCAACCTCCTTGGCCTGAAACGCCTACCCGACCTTCAAGTCTCAGTGTAGAAGTTGCTTTTCCCAGAAATCCTTCTCTTTCTGCCTCCCCGCAAGACTGGTAGATGCCCACTTAGGTGTCCTGCTTTGCTCAAAGCACCACAGGGTATCTTTCGACTTATTGGTCTTCTCCCACTAGATAATAATTTCTAAGAAAAGAAGAACCACATTTATAATGATATCTCCATTGTGCATTGCAGGAGACCCATAAAAATTGATGGAAGGAAATGACTATGAATGAACGAAAAGCTACAACCTGTACTAGGCTTATGCTGGTCCCTCCAAATTAGATCCAGCCCAGCCTGGTGAGTGCTGCCCGGAGAAGGACTGTCCAAATCAGTGCAAAAGGCACCTCTCAGCTTCCGTCAGCTTGTTCATCCAGGAGAGGCTCCATCTTCGAGGTCAGCTTACCCTCTGGAGAGAGGGGTCCCAAATCAGAGATGAAGCACCTTACGAGAATGACGCCTGGATGGAACACAATAAGGAGAGGAAAGGGAGAGAAACAGACCTCATCACTACAAGGTTATTAGGCTTCAAGACAGCAAATTTGAGAGAATTAAGAAATCTAATCAGCCTGGTGCACTAAGAGGGAAGCTGCAAACTCCCGGGTGTGGAAGAAAGCCGGAGTATCCTGAGGGAGATCCTAATTAAAGCACCGCCGATTACAATTCCTCTGAAAAAGGAAAGTGAAAGGACCAAGAAACATCTGCTGTGGATTCATGAAGGACTGCTCAAGGATGCAGAGTGTGAGAAAAACTCTTGACAGCGCTGAAGAGGCACAGAGCCTGTTTGTTCTCCATCGGGCAAAGCTGGTGGGGATGGGGCCTGGCAATGCAGAGGCTGTGGTTTAGGATTGTTTTAGCTGATGGGGCATCGTCAAAGGGAAAGGGGACAAGACTCCCTGTGCAGCCCAGAATGGCCAAATCATCCCTCCAGTTCTCCTCGGGTTGCCTGGCAACCCCCTCTCAAGGGTTGGCTCCGGGCCCTTTCCCTGCTATATCCCTAAAAAGAAGTTTAGACCTGACTCGCGTTAAGTGCTCAGATTTCCTAGATGTACCCTTGGAATTGCTGAGCTGGAAGAGAACTCAGAAGTCGTACAACGCAATCTCCCACAAATATAGAAACAGCAAATGTAAAAGCCCAGGTAAGACTCACACAACAATTTTGTGTCCTAACGAGGTCTGAATTTCCAAAGGGTGGCACAGGAAACACACGCGATTGATTTGTAGAGAAAGGAGGGTTGGCTGTGGCCTGGACCCGCCCAGAGCGGCCTTTCTTTGGGGATCTTCGGGGCTGGGTTAGATCCTGAAGGCAGAATTTTCAAAGGTCATCCTAAGCGGGGAGAGCCTTCTGGAAAAGTGAAGGAGGGGGCAGGGAAATGCTAAGACTGTCTGGAGGAGGCTGCTTCTTGGACAGTGGCACCCAGGATCATCAGGGGAGCTTCCTCCTTGATATAATTCATCTCCAAGTGTTCTGATAATTTGATGTTGTGTAACAAACCACCCCCAGAAGTAGTAGCCCCCAAACAACCACTGCTTTATTACACCCCATGATTTGGTTGCTCAGGAATTCAGACAGGGCTCAGTTTGATGATCCTTCTGCTCCAACAAGCAATATCAGTCATAACCAGCTCAAGCGGATGGCCTTTTTAGTGATATGAGTCCCTCAATGCTCTGTGGGGTTTCCATGTATCAAATTGTAAGTCCATTATCTTGCACAAATATATAAAGCCCGTCTCTATTCTGGAACAATTGCCATAAGATTTTTCTATGCATCGTGTAGAATCATTCACAGTATTAGCTAGTGGCTGAGCCAGGCTTCAGGGTCCAACAGAACTTGTGGGCCTGCCTGGTGCCTTGGTGGGGATGTGGCTGGAAGGATGGTCTTAGGTCACTCTCCTTTTTCAGATAGTTTCAGATAGTTTCTCCTCTTGCAGAGCCTTCATCTGCCTTCTTCCAAAACTGCTCAGGGCTACGAGACAGGGTTTCAAGACAGCCAAGCAGAAGCAGTAGGGTTTCTTAGGCCACAGCTTCAGGAGCTCCAGACCTAGTAAGCAGCTAAGTCCTAAGATTTGTATAGATTTAAGGGGAGGGGTATTAGACCACACCTGTCAAGCATTCGTTTACCCTGTCAATGTTTATAGAGCCCTGATCCTATGCCAAGGCTCGGCCAGCTGGCACTGAGGGTTGCAAAAGGGAATCCCTCATGCTCCTAAGCTGGAGAAGTTTATGGTCTGGTAATGGAGGCAGATGTACATACTCTAGTAGGATACAGACTAGAAAAGGCAGGCAAAAGGGCATAGAAAAAAGCAGCCGACTTTGGAGGGTGGCCGACAATGGCCTACCTGTCTGATCCTGCCTGCTACCTGTTTTTATAAATAAAATCTTATTGGAGCACAGCCACGCTGTTATTCACATAGAGTCTGCTTTTGCACTGCAGCGGCAGGGTTGAGGAGCTGCAGCAGAAACCATACGATCGGCCAAGCCTAAAACTATTTACTCCCTCGTCTTTAACAGAAAAAAGTTGCTGACTCCTGAGCTCCTTTAATAAGTGTGGCTGAATGCCAGGAACCATTGGTTCAAATCTGGGGCAGTTGTTCAGAATTCTTTCTTTTCCAGGGTGTTGGGATAGCGATCCTTCATTTTCTGTTTTACTTCCCTTTCAGGTATAATCGACTTTCCTTGTGTTTGTGTATGTATTTACTTCTCCATTTTTTTTTTTTAAAGTGAAGGCAGTAACTTTATTTTTTATACTTTAATTAATTAATTTTTCTTTTTTTTTCTTTTGGCTTTTTAGGGCCACACCCATGGAGATGTAGCTGAAGGCCTGTGCCATCGCCACAGCAATACTGGATCTGAGCTGCATCTGCAGTCGATGCCTCAGCTTGTGAAAACATGGGATCCTAAACCCACTGGATGAGGGTGAGGATTGAACCTTCATCCTCATGGACACTAGTTGGGTTTTTAATCTGCTGAGCCACAATGGGAACTGGTATATTTTTTTCTTTTAAATGTGTCCAATAGTTTCTTTTTCAAATACATTTTACTGGCGTATAGTTGGCTTACAAAATTATGTTATTTTCACGTGTGCCGCAACCTAATTCGGTTATACATATCTGTTCCTTTTCAGATTCTTTTTCCATATAGGTCATCACAGAGTATTGAGTAGATTATCCTGTGCTATACTGTAGGTCTGTGTTACCTATCTATTTTATGCATACTAGTGTGTATATGTTTTATATTATGTATATTATATAAAATTTTATTTACCCCAGACCCTCTCTATACAAATTTTATATTAGATCTTGCTTGTGAAGAACTTACAGTCAGGTAGGGGAAAAATCAAGCATAAAAACAACTAAAATACAAGGCAAAAAAACCCCACAAACCTAGGTAGGCATGTGGAAAAGCAATAAGGTTGCGATTAACTGTGTGCCAAGCTTTGTTTATCTATTATGCATTTAAATGCCACAAAGATCTCATGAGATAGGCACTAATAGACCATTTCATAAATACGAAACTAAGGTTTGGAGAAATAAAATAATCTGCCTAACTAAGGTTAACCCATGGGTGGTAGACCTGAAATTTAATTAAAGATTTATCATTCAGTCTATTTACTGAGGTTTTATTTGTTTTTTATTGCTGTGTTTTTCACTTCCACAATTTATATTTGGGTCTTTTTCAAATCTATTGATACTTTTTTGGTAGTCATTATATTATTGACTTTCTTTCTTCGTCTCTTTGAATTTTTTTTTTTTTTTTGTCTTTTCAGGGCCGCACCTGGAGCATATGGAAGTTCTCAGGTTAGGGGTTGAATCAGAGCAACAGTTGCAGGCCTACACCCAGCTCACAGCAACACCAGATCCTTAACCCACTGAGTGGGGCCAGGAATCAAACCCTCATCCTCATGGATACTAGTTGGGTTCGTTACCACTGAGCCACAATGAGAACTCCTCTTTGAGTATTTTAAATATATTTAAGTTGAAAGGTCCATCCCCAGTCTGGGCTTGACACCAAAATATCAGACTGTTGGATAAACGGTAGCATCCTGGGTGCTAGAAAGACGGCATAACTTCACTAACACTGAGTTCCGTGTTCACAGAATAGTGCTGTTATTATTATCATCATCATCATCCACGGTTCTTGGGGCGTGACTGACATTTGCTATGTCTACTGACTCTCATTGACCTTTAATCCGTATGTAGTTTAGAGTTTTTAACTACAAGCTCATCTTTTTTTGATTTCTTTCTTGTACTGGTGGCACCCATGGCATATGTTGGTTCCCAGGCCGGGGATCAAATCTGAGGTACTGCTGCAGTCGGTGCCATAGCTGTGGCAATGCCAGATCCCTCAACCCACTGTGCTGGGCTGGGGATTGATTCCCACGTCTCCCCAATGACCCGAAGCACTGTACCTGGATTCTTAACCCACTGTGCCATGGTGGGAACTCCACAAGCTCATCTTTAGTTGTAGCAAGTTTCCTTTGTTTAATTCTGTGTGTCCTGACTTATGGAGACACCTTCCTCCAGCTCCGGCGATCCACACGTTTCATTGCTCCTTTTCCAAGCAGTGGAAGGGAATACAGATAAGATGTATATATTTTTTTGGTGTCATGACTCAGATTTTTGTTTATAATTTCTATGTTTCTACCAATTTTATCTCCTTTTGTGCCATCTTTCCAGTTGAGATCTTTCATATTGTATATATATATTTTTTTACTATCCTTGAAGTCTTAAATGTAAGTATTTCTATCCTTTTGGTAGTTAGATGTTTAAACGTGTATGTTTAATTTAAAATAACCTAAAATTTATCTTTATTATCTTCCCAAACAATAAAAGGGTCATAGAATACTTTTTTGCTACTTACTCTTCAATAATAAAAATGATGCCTATTTTAGTTCCTTTTTGACCTCACACATGACGTCATTTTATTGTTTGTACTTTTCTAAATTGTTTCGATAAACCTGTGTTAACTTTTCCTACATTTACTAATTTTCTCTCACCATCCCTCCTTCTATGTTAATCCTTTTTGGAGGCTCACTCTTTTTTTTTTTTTTTTCCTAAGTACATACTTTACGAAGGTCACTTGGTAGTAAATACTACTTTTCTTCATCTGAAAATGTCTTTATTTCACTTTTTCTTAAAAGATATTTCTCTGGAAACATATATTCTAGATTGACAATGCTTTTCTTTTAGTTCTTTTGCTATTTTTCAATCATCTTCTGGCTTTTGTGTTGGTGCATGAGAAGTCATCTCTCAGTCTGTGGCCCCTTTGACAGTAGTTTTTATTTTTATCTTCTGGGATTTATGAGATTTCCTGAACCTAATGGAATCGTGCCTTTCAGTGACTCTGATAATTGTTCAGAGAGTAATTTTCCTAAATTTGGCTTTTGTCTCTTTAGCCTTTCTCTTGTCTCCTGTGACTGCCAATTGATTAGTTACTAGACCTTCTTGCTCCATTTTCTATGACTCTTTTTTTTTCTTCTCATATTTCCTAACTTTCTGTCTTTCCTGACTGCCATCTTGGTAAATAATTAAATCTATCTTTGGTTTCACAAAGACTCCTCCCTCTACATAACCTGCCATATAATCTCCTCATGTGGTTTCTAATTATTATTTATTCACTTATTATTTCTAAAAGTTCCATTTTCAGAAAATTTCCTGGTCAATTTTGATAGGTTTTTTTGGGTGTGAGTGTGGTCTTTTGTCATACGTCTAATACCCTCTTTTATTTCTTTAAATATTTTGCAAATACATTTAAATTTTTTATGTTAATTCTAACACGGAGAGTCTTTTTGAGTCTAGTTTGACAATTTTGCATTTCGTTGCTGTTCATGTTTTAAATTTTAATCTTAATGACTTGTTTCTACATATTATGTAATTTATAACTGTGAGTACATATTCTTTGCAACATCACTCCTCAGGGGCCTGAGTTTAAATTGCATTCCTCAAAAGAGGATTTTTTGTTTGGCCAGGACCCTAGGGCACTACTGCATCATTGGACTACTCATAGCTCATCTTTGTTTTGTGATATTTTGGGGACTATATATCACATATGAATTCTGGACCCGAATGGAGAGCGATTATGAGCAGAGAGTCTTGGGGAGGCTTTAATCTGCTCTACCCAGAGATAAGCAAATATCCCAACCTTGCCTTCTGGACAGCAAGGTTTTAATTTTTTTTTTAACATTTTTAACATTTTTCTTGAATCACTTTGAGACTCTTCTCTTTACATAGAGTTCCTGATTCAGCTTTCACTCTGTGCAAGTCCTGGGTTTTGTCTACTGTCCCCTGGGTGGGTGCATGATCTGTGAAAACCTAAGTTTTTGGTCGCTAGAAATTGAAAGTCCCAGGGAAAATAATAATTTCTCTTCCAGATCATATTTCTTTATTTTCCTATCATTTTTAACCTCTGGAGAATTTTCATTTTTAAAGACTACTTGGAGTTTTTATGAATTCTGTGACAGGAAGGTTGCTCTGGTTACCTAGGAACAGAGGTCTCCATTCCTGTTCCTGGATGCGTATCAAAACTCTAGTCAGGAGTTCCCGTCGTGGCGCAGTAGTTAACGAATCCGACTAGGAACCACGAGGTTGCGGGTTCGGTCCCTGCCCTTGCTCAGTGGGTTAAGGATCCGGCGTTGCCATGAGCTGTGGTGTAGGTTGCAGACTCGGCTCGGATCCCGCGTTGCTGTGGCTCTGGAGTAGGCTGGCAGCTACAGCTCCGATTCAACCCCTAGCCTGGGAACTTCCACATGCCGCAGGAGCGGCCCAAGAAATAGCAAAAAGACAAAAAACAAAACAAAACAAAACTCTAGTCACAGCTCTTTGCTTTCCATTTGCTTTCTGTGGCACCTGAGAATCACCCCTGTTGTTTTAAAATGCGACAGCATTTAAATTTTTGTTGTTGTTTCTTTTGTCCAAGAATTCTGTATGAGAAGCAGGGAAGCAGGGTAGTTAAGCGCATGGTCTTTCCCATGTGACTCTGAGGATGCCCCGGCTCCACCATTCTCTACTATACCAACTTGGAAACGATATTTAAACCCTCTGTGCCTTAGATCTCCTCATGGATAACACAGATGTAACAATTGCACTTAAATCACAGCGTTTCTTTGGGGATCGATGAGTCAATGTATAAAAAACACGCAGAACATTCCCTGGCATATGGTCTGTGCTGGCTAAGTGTTAACTAGTATCAACGGGTTATATTTAGACTAGGAGGGAATCTTCCTGCTTCAGCCCAGGTTTTCCTAAACAGGTCTAACGTCTTCCAAAGTCCATGTTCTTTCCATTACATCATGAGGTCCACCTAGAGATAGGAAAGCAACTGAACGAGCCTATCAAGATCCGACAGAGAACTGCTTGCTGTATGTGCAATATAAGGTTCAAGCTTGGCTGTGAAATAATAAAGCAAAATGCTGCTTCATTTAATCAGGGAAATAAAAGCTAAAGCATGGGGCCGGGTAGATTTGAATATCTTTTTGCAATGTACTCCTTACTCCACCTCTGTAGCAGGATGGATCTGCAGGTAGGCGTTAATTGGCCTATAAATTTAGGTTAGAGGGAGGGCAGAACCTCGGCAGCCCAGCCCATGTGTCCTGGTGTCCTTGGCAAAGACTCACAAGTGTCTCACATATCATCATACCTCACCAAGTACTTGGCAATCAAATAGTCAAACCATTTGAGCATCCCTCTCTTTTCTAGGGACCAGATGGATTTTTTTTTTTCTATATTCTGATTCTGTATTAACTAGAAGAACACAGGCGTATGTAGACAAACTATCTTGTGAAATTCACCTGAGGATGGAGAAAACTCTGTCACTCAGTCTCCTCTGTGGTCACCCCATAGGACACCTAAACTGAGAAGAGGTGAACAGAAAGGTATCCAGTTGGGAGATGATCTCTTATTGAATGCCACTAGGGAAGCTTGGGGCAATGCTCTATTTTATTTATTTATTTATTTATTTCCTCTTTTGAAGCCCACACCCATGGCATATGGAGGTTCCCAGGCTAGGGATTGAATTGGAGATGCAGCAGCCAGCCTGCACCACAGCCACAGCAACTCAGGATCCGAGCTGTGTCTGTGACCTACACCGCAATTCACAGCCATGCTGGATCCTTAACCCGCTGAGTGAAGCCAGGGATCAAACCTGCATTGTCAGGGATACTAGTCGGGCTCTTTAACCCCTGAGCCATGATGGGAACTCCTCTATTTTAGATTTTGAATTAATTAGCTGGAAGGGAGATTCGGGAGTGCTCTAGGAACTTGCAGGTGTATCCCCCCCCTACCCCAGGAGAGAAGGCAAATGTCACAGAAGAGGAAGGGAGCAAAAGGGGCTGGAGCTTTGGGTGGGTGGGACTGACAGAAAGTTAGTGAAAAGTGAGGCAGCTGCCTTTTACCAGCTAAAGTCAACGTGCCGCCCTTAATGGATGAGCACTCAATGGAGTAGAGTCTTGTTTCTTTAAGACATCTGGTTTACCAGTTGGTCCCGACTCTTTTAACAGACCTCCACACTGTCTCCATGGTACCTGCCTGCATCACTCATACTCAAAACAGCAGCCTGCAGTGCTTATGAGGGAGGTCTCTGGGGTCAGACAGACGGTCAAATTTCAGGAATATAATTTTGAGTAAGTTATAACCTCTCCGATGGTCTTGTCTATACAGTGGTCATGATCAGGGCCAGGATGAGGCTAAGCTGAGGGAGAAGCCTGGAGTATAAGATTTAAGGAGGAACCTACTTTCTAGGTTATGTCAATGCAGGGAAGCCATTAGCTCAGCCCTGAGGATAAGTGCCTCCTTAAAATTTTAGCCCTAGGCACCCAACTTCTTCACCCGAGCCTTCTGGCCCTGGTGCTGATCATATCTATATCATAGGGTTGATTTAAGAATTATGTAAAATCATGCACAGAAAGTAATTCAAAGCATGTTGGTTACACGGGACTGTGAATATTCAGATAACAAGATATTGCTTCCTCCTTTTCTCATCTCCAACAGGCCGGTCTCACCAGGCTATGGAAAGGTGATCCAAGGAATCTGTTAGAAATTTCAAATCTTTTGAAGGGGGAAAAAGCATCGTGTTAGAAAGGACACACATGCAAAAATAAAACAAAAAAATTAAGGCGTTCCCATTGTGACTCAGCAGTTAACAAACCTGATTAGCATTCATGAGGACACGGGTTTGATCCCTGGCTTCGCTCCAGGGTTAAGGATCTGGCATTGCCGTGAGCTATGGTGTGGGTCACAGACACAGCTCAGATCCCATGTTGCCGTGACTGTGGCATAGGCCGGTGGCCACAGCTCTGATTGGATCTCTAGCCTGGGAACCTCCATAAGCTGAGTGTGCGGCCCTAAAAAAGACAAAAAGATTAAAATAAAATAAAAAAGTAAGAACAGAGTCTTCCCCCCCGCCCCCGAAAGTAACAATGAAAACAGGCTCACAGTGTGGGCCCTCTGGATAGCTGATGTTTTAAACAATACTGTGCATTGTTGACTATAGAAATGGGACCTTTTATTATATGTCTTTTAATAGTAGTAACTCACACAGTTGCCATTCCCCTTCTTCTTCCTTCTAGAAGAGACCATATCTCACAACGGAAGCCGATAATGATGAGTGCTCACTTCTTCAAATTCTCTTGTATTTATGGCAAGAGCAAATGAACCCCTTTAAGGATTTTCCTCCCTAATGAAGAGAGATGCCTCAGTGTCACACAGCTGGTAAGTGGCCCCAAGCTCTGCTTGTTAAACATCCTATCTGTTAAAATCATAGCATCGCTCTGTGGAAAAATGGAATTGCAGAACTGGAAGCTAATTTAGAAATTAAGCACTCATGTTGAGAAATTAAGATGGACTCAGAGCTTCTATTTCTTTATGTTTTTGTGTTTTATTCTTCCACTCCAGTTTTGAATGCCTCTTAAGAGAGAACTTTTGTCTTACTGTAATTGATCAGGATAGGCATTCTGACAGCTGGTAATGGTCGTGGCAATATCTACAGGGGACCAACCAGATCTGGAGCCACCAGGGAGGATGGGTGAAGCGTGGGAACCAAGATGGAAGGAGTTGAGCCAACTGTGGGCCTGCCCAAGTCTTTTCTTTTATTCTCTTTGAATGTGCGGTGAAGGGTCGATGCTGTTGCCATATTGTGAACAATGAGGAAGACCAGGTGGGCCTTGAATGATGTATTTGTTCTCAGCCAAAAAATGGTTGAGATATAAAGATAGGCTAAGAACCCTTATCTATAGAAGCCATGTCCTGAGTTCTTTCTCCTCCCCGCCATGCCACAAGGACAATTGTGGTGTGAGCCGTGGCGATCCAGATGGTGGAGCAGGCACATGCCAAAGCTTAGAAGCAGGGAAAATGTTGATCTGGGATGGAACGTCCTGATTCACTTGATTTAAATGGTGTCATGTCAGGGAGTCATGAGGAGCAAGTGAGGAAGGTGGGAAGTGGGCCCTGGGAAGAGCTCAGACTTGGGGGCAGAGCCAATAGGCATCCATGCTGGGCATCTGAGCAGAGGAATGACACCCAGCTATGAGGACTATGGAGGATCTCTGCAGGAAAAGTCTGGAGTCTGGCAGGTCAGCTGGCAGGTGACTGAGCCCCAAAGCCCCAGCCGAGATGGACAAGAGCAAGAAGAGGTGACTGTCAGAGACTGGGGATGGGGTCTCTGTGCAGTTGGTACACAGCACATGCTCTGCCTTCGATCAAGGGCAAAAGAGACCTAATGCCCTTTGGCCATGCATGCAAACCTCCCCCGCATAGCCCCAAGTGATTTGGCGCCTGCTAATGAGTTTTTCTGGAGGGCTCTTCAAGATCATTACAAAGCAGTTTTTGCAAACCCAGTATTGGTTTTTAAGGAGTTAGCAGGGGTAAGCCCTCACTGCTCAGTGTTAACCAAAGCGAGTGATGAGTTGCCATTCAGAAAACAGAGGGAGGCAGTGGTAATCCCTCAGGTCCCCCGGGTGGGGATGGCAGGTGGCGGGGGGCGGGGTGGGGGGGAAGCTTCCAAATCAATTCTATCTCATTTATGTCCCTTTGAGTCACAAAGTGGTTTTTGAACACCCTCTCCCTTACTGGAACTGTGCTAATCATTCAAGAGTAATACTATATTGATAAGAGTAAGAACAATAATAATTATGATAGTAGAAATCTATTGATGCCTTGGGGCAGCCAAAAAAGGGGAAAAAAAGAAATTTATTGAGCAAGTACTATAGATTAAGAACTGTGTTAAGTACTTTTTAAGTTTTTTTTCATTTTTTAAAGTTATATTGAAGTATAGTTGATTTATAATGTTGTGATAATTTCTGCTGTAAAATAAAAGTGACCCAGTTATACATATACACACATCCATTCTTTTTCAGATTCTTTCCCCCTATAGGCTATCACCAAATATTGAGTAGAGTTCCCTGTACTATTCAGCAGGTCCTTGTTGACCATCCATTCCATAAACAATTGTGTGCCAATGCCAATTCCAAATCTCTAATCTAAGGACTTTAAATAAACATACAACTTTCTCTCTAATCCTGTAAAGTAAGAATTAACAACCCCATTTTGTATGTGAGAATTTTGAGACTGAGCAAAGTTGAGATCCTTAGAAGTGAGAAATTGGTAAAATTAAACAACTAGTTAGACAAAGAGTGGGATGCAAACTCAGGTATCATGGTAGTTACTCTAACCAGCACTCATTTTATTCTCCTGTATTATAGACCACACAAATATTGATCTCACAGATTTGTTGCGGGAATTCAACCACCCGATGGGCATAAAATATTTAGCAGAATGCCTGACACATATCGCATGCTCCATAACAGCCTCATCCAGGTGTTTTGTTCATAAATTTTTCCTCGGTATGTAGAACATTGCCTGGTACAAAATAAGAAATTAATAGTATTTTGAGGGATTTCCCATTGTGGCTCAGTGGGTTAGGAACCCAACACCATCTCCATGATAATGCATGTTCCATCCCTGGCCTCGCTTGGTAACCCACTGAGCAAGGCCAGGGATTGAACCCACAACCTCATGGTTCCTAGTCAGATTTGTCAACCACTGAGCCACGATGGGAACTCCCGTATGTCACTTTTGAATCCCCCGAGCTTCATCTCATATGTTCCTTGAGCTCACCTGCATGCTTGCCTTTAATTCTTCCTGGCGTGCCCATCCTCCTCTACCTATGTTTGGTCAAAACTTTTGCATTTGTTTCAAAAAAGAAAACAACAATATTCTTCCATCCTGAAGTTATATTTCTCTTCCCCGCTGTAATTCATCACCTGCTTTTTCCTCATCTTCTCATCAATAATTCTCTTATAACACTGATCTTATTCTGCCTTTTATTACACAATTAAATATCTCTTGTTTTGTTTTTTACTCACTTGGGGCCCTTGAGGGCAAGATGATTCTTTTTATCTTGGTTTCTCCTGTGACTCCTACCGCAGTGCTTTGGCCATAGCACAGAATCAATGACACTTGTGAAGTGGAAATAAGAAATAAGCAGGGTGTGTTTCTCTCCATCTATTACCTCCAAACTGGTCTTTAGCGATTCCTATCATCTGTAGAGCCAAAGATTTCATAAAATTTAAAGAAGGATCTAAAAAGACTCTTGGGCAAAAAGAAACGTATATGAAGGGTGGGAAAACCTGAATGCAGTGCATCAACAGGGCACTAGTTGAATAACCTTTTGTATATCCACCTGCCTATAACAAGGAGCATGTTTATAAACAGCAATGGAGTAATCTCAGAATATATTGTTTTTTCATTGTCTTTTTGGTTGTTGGTTTTGTTGCTTTTTTTGTTTGTTTGTTTTGGCCGTGCCTATGGTATGCAGAAGTTCCTGGGCCAGGGATCACACCTGAGCCATAGCACTGATAATGCTGAGTCCTTAACCACGAGGCCATCAGGAATATATTCTGGACTAAAGCAAGTAAATTAAGTAAATTGAAAAAAAAGCAAACGAATGGGGAAAGGGGAGAGAGTGGGATGGATTGGGAGCTTGGGGTTAATAGTGAAGATTGTTGCCTTTGGAATGGATTAGCAATGAGATCCTGCTGTGTAGCACTGGGAACTATGTCTAGTCCCTCGTGATGGAGCAGGATAATGTGAGCAAAAAGAATGTATACATGTATGTGTAACTGGGTCACCATGCTATATAGCAGAAAATTGACAGAGCACTGTAAACCAGCTATAATGAAAAAAAAAATCATTATATAAAAAAAAAGAAAAGAAAAAATGTGTAATTGAAGAAAATAAGAGGAGAGATATAAATTATATATGTCTATATATGGGCATATTTATAATAGTGCTGGGAAGTTAAATCAAAAACACGAATTAAAAATGCTGCACATGGGAGTTCCTGTCGTGGCGCAGTGGTTAACGAATCCGACTAGGAACCATGAGGTTGCGGGTTCGGTCCCTGCCCTTGCTCAGTGGGTTAACGATCCGGTGTTGCCGTGAGCTGTGGTGTAGGTTGCAGACATGGCTCGGATCCCGTGTTGCTGTGGCTCTGGCGTAGGCCGGTGGTTGCAGCTCCGATTGGACCCCTAGCCTGGGAACCTCCATATGCCGCGGGAGCGGCCCAAGAAATAGCAACAACAACAACAACAACAAAAAGACAAAAAGACAAAAAAAAAATGCTGCACAGACCTATAAGGGCAGTGAAGGAACAAGATGAGTGTCATGGCGGGAGGGGAGTTAAATATTTCTGAATATACCCTGCTTTGTAGACTCAACTCTGGAACCAGAAAGACATTTTACATAATTAAAAGCAAAATCAAATTTAGATGATAGCAATCTCTAAAAATTAAAAGCAAAGTGAAAGAAATGAATTGAACCGTGTGTTCAATAATAAAACAGAGAAGAATTATTTCAAGTGACTTCAAAACACAATAATTTGACTATATCTCTAGTGACATATACTCCACGGATAAAAATATCTATTAAATACACCTAAGTATCTGTAGTCATTCCACTGTTGGCGTGGAATTGGTATGGTTATTCTGAGGCTTCTGTGTGTCCATCATGGGATAAATTTAATGAATGTTTATGTTGGTGTCTTGAGAACTAGAATGATTAGTGTGGGGGAAAAGACATAAAGGCGTGTGATTGAAGAGAGTAAGTAAAAACTCCTTAGTCGTGAATTTAATGTTGAAGTTTGAGTCTGACTCATAATGAGTTTTCTCAAGTGAAAAAGGAACCAAAAACCTTATTTTCTAGCTTGGTCCACTGAAAGAAAAAGTACTAGGTTCAATGATCAACACTGTAGCAGTGAGCCACCCCTGCTACCCTCACTGTGGTCCCCAAATTCCGCTTCCAAATAAAAGAAACCAGGGCTCTCTGTAGAAATGTCTGACTCCAGATCTCGAACAGACAAAATAACCAGCCTGGAACCATCTTCCTAGAACCCCAAAAGCTGTTATAACTTAATGGGAATACATCCAAAAGACTTGGAAGCCAACTTTCCTGAGACATCTGTTGGCAAAAAGAGAGAATAATAACTACAAAATATATTTAACTCTGGGTTCGTCAAGATACTTAAGCCCAAACAAGATTTTTATTTCTGGCTATAATGGAATAACCAGATCTCATCTAACCCTCCTGCTGGAAGTAGCTAGAGAACTGGACAAAATGTATAGGAGAAAAATCCCCGCTTTCAGACATTGGATAAGAGAGAGTGCAGAGTCTGACTCCTGAGCGATGTTGAGCCCAGTGAGTGCCCTGGATTCCTTGATAGAGGCCCTCCTTAGACCCTTACGCAGGGAGGGGGAGCTCAGGGAAAACAAAGTTGAGAAAACAAAGATCAGAATTTGAGGAACCGAACGGCTATAATTTGCAGGGCAGAGAACCAGAGAGGAGAATGCTAAAAGAAGAGAAAGCTCCAGTTCCATCCATGCGGCTGCAAATAGCATTATTTTGGAACTAGAGACTCTCATACTAAGTGAAGTAAGTCAGAAAGAGAAAGATAAATACCATATGATATCTCTGATATATGGAATCTAATATACAGCACAAATACACTGTTCCACAGGAAAAACAAACAAACAAACAAACTCATGGACTTGGAGAACAGACTTGTGGTTGCCAAGGAGGAGAGGGAGGGAGTGGGGTGGACTGGGAATCTGGGGTTAATAGATGCAAACTATTAACTCTGGAATGGAAAAGCAATGAGGTCCTGCTGTATGGCACTGGGAACTATATCTAGTCACTTATAATGGAGCATGATGGAGGATAATGTGAGAAAAAGATTGTATGCATGTATGTGTGATGGGGTCACGTTGCTGTACAGTACAAGATGGACAGAACACTGTAGACCAACTATAATGGAAAAAATAAAGATCATTTAAAAAAAAAAAAAAAGGAGAAAGCTCCAGACATCTGAACATGGGTTTTCTTGAATCTGTTGATGAATACTAAATCACCAGTACATTACACACATCCATAGAGTGTATTTGCAAGGTTGAGCAAAGAATGACCAGGGAACTCTAAGTTAAATAATTCCCAGATCCAAGACAGGGCTGGAGGCATTAGAGTTCTGACCTGTTTGAGTGGAGATTCCTTGTTGAAAATCAGGTGTGGGTAGACATGCCAGAGGAGTCACGCTTTAGTAGTAGGAATAAAGTAGCCTGGATAAAATTCTACTGTAAACACAACCTAATGAAGTTTCAAAACAGACCTCAAAAAGAAGAGGAAACCATCCAGTAACTTAAATGCTTAGGAGAACAAATCCCAGCACTCTTTGAAGGAAGGTTACAGGTGGCTTCATAGCTGCACATATGCCAAGAGTTAGCAAATTACACACTTTAAACATGTGCCATTTATTGTGCATTTACACCTCAATAACACTATAGATTTGAGCAGATATACCCCTCAAAGGAAGATGAGTGCATTGCCAACAATCACGTGAAAAGATACTCAAAACATTGGAGATGAGGAAAAGGAAAATTAAAACCATGATGAGACATCACCGTGATGAGAATGCCTGAAATCGGAAAAATTGATCCTACAATATGCTGGCAGGGATGTGATCAACTGGAAATGATACATTGATGATGAGAATATAAAATGGTACAATCACTTAAAAAATTGTTTGATGGCTTCTTAAAGTATTTAGCGTATACTTACCACACCACCCAGCCATACCACTCCCAGACATTTTCCCCAAGAGAAAGGAAAACAGATGTCCACACAAAGACTTATAAATGACTTTTACGGAAAGCTGTATTCATAATAGCTGAAAACTGGAAACAGCCCAACTGTCCATCACCAGAGGACTAGATATAGAAATTATTCAGTCTTCTTACAGTGGTAATACTTCACAATAAAAAAACTACCGATATGGCCACTGATGTGGATAAATCTCAAGCACATTTGGCTGAGCAAAAAAATGACACCAAGTGCAAATCTGGTCTATGGGGATAGAAAGCAGGTTTCTGCTGGCCTGGGGACAGGTGTTGGGGTCGACTGACTGAAGATCCCGTTGGCAAAACCTTAAAATATATTCAGAACCTAATCCTTTCTCACCACCAACCCTGCCACATTTCTGATCCATTATCTCTCTTCTGGGCTGTGTGCATAGCTTCCTAACTGGTCTTCCTGGTTCCGCTCTGACTCTGCTTCTCAGCTTATTCTGTCTGCCGAAGATAGTGAGTCTATTAATGGAAGTCACCCCCTCTGTTCAAGACTCGGCAACGGCTCCTCCTGTCGCTCAAAGTGAAAGCTCAACTTTGTGTAAAACTACAGGGCTCCGGGTAGCCTGGATCCCCTTGATTCTCTGAATGCATCTTCTGCTCCTCTCCTGGCTCACCCTGCTCCAACCACCCTGCTCTCCTTCAGCATCCCTGAGCATGCCAGGCACGCTCCCATCTCAGAGCCTTTGCCCTGACTGTCCCATAGACCTGGGATGCTCTTCCTTCCAGATGTCCCCATAGGATGCGCTCTCATCTCTCATAAGTATCCTCAAGCGCCACTGCATTTATTGCCCAAGGCTGCCGTAACAAAGACCTACAGAAGGTTCTCTCCTCTTTCTGGAGCTGAGGACTCCAAAATCAAGTGGGTATGAGTTCAGCCACATGCTGTGGGTTAAGGATTGGACACCACATGCCATGGTGTGGCCATAAAAAAAAAAAAAAGCTTATTTATCTAATGCTTATTTATTGAGCTAAGGAAAAAACAATGGACAAAAAAGACAAAATCCATCTGAAAGAGAATGGATGTGTGTACATGTATAACTGAATCACTTTGTTGTACACAGAAATGATCACAGCATTGTAAACCAACTATACTTCAACACAACTTCTAAAAAAATGAAAAAAAAAAAAGAGACAAAATCCCCCACCTTTATGGAGCTCATATTCCAGCAGAAGAAGGTAGAACTCTTTTTTAAGTGAGCAAAATATATAATATGTGTAATGCTAATAGATATTAAGGAAACAAGGAAGAAATAGTGATGGGCTTGTTGGGAAAAGGGCTGCAATTTAATTTAATTTAATTTAATTTAATTTGTCTTTTTATGGCCACACCATGGCATATGGAAATTCCCGGGCCAGGGATCAAATCCGAGCCACAGCTGAGACTATGCCTCAGCTGTGACAATGTCCAATCCTTAACCCACAGCAGGTGGCTGAACTCATACCCCTGCAGTGACCTGACCCATTGCAGTCAGATCCTTAACCCACTGCACCACAGCAGGAACTCCCAATAAATGATTTTTGAATAAACAAGGGAATGTTGTGGAAAGTTAGGTATTTTGGCCACGAAGGACAATTTAATTGTTCCTGACTCTTTGCAGATTCACATGGACCTAGGCACAATTTTTCTGACCTGAGAAGCAACTTTGGTATAAACCTAAGAGTCTCCACAAATAGCCAAAATCACCTTAATATACTTTCTTCCTCCAGGTCAGTGTGTTTGGTTCCTGCCTAACTACTATTCTTGTTCCCAATTCATTTTCCCCAAGACATTCAGTTATCACAGGGGGACTCGTGGCATCTATTTCATGAAAGGAACTAGACAATCATCACTGAGGCAAGAGGAGGAAAGGGGTTTCATTCTATCCTCTTTCCGATCAATATCACTGGCTCTCCTTGCAAAGAGAAAAAGCCCTAGTTCTTCTGAGTCTTGTCTACCTTTATTTCCACTCTCATCACCACCCCAATTCTTCCACACCAACACTATTTGCAATCTCTTGGTGGAAAAAACCAATTTACTCGCATGTGACTGGATTCTTAAAAAATGCACTAAAAATGCAGAAGAAACTCAAGTGGTGTTAGGATGTTTCTATAAGAATTGTTTTCTGATTTGGTTGTGATGATTGTTGTACAACTATAAATGTAATAAAATTCATTGAGTAATAAAAAAAGAAAAAAAAAGAATTGTTTTCTGAAACTTTTGTTAAGTGTGTGCGTTTAATGGGTATGTGTGTCAGGTCTTGATGGACGATGTGTTTTGTACAGACATTCATTCTGTTTCTAACTACAGGAGGAACTTATTAAGAATGGGTATTCGATGCACCTTGTTTCCTCACTTCTTAAATCTCTTCGCTGTGCTTCTTGTCATTATAGCACAAGTCAGCACCTGACCGACACATTAGTTGCACAAGGGGTATCCGGGGAGATTATTAAGAGGAGCTTCCCAGGCCCCACCCACCCTAGGGACACAGAGTCAATACATCTGGGTTGAGCTCAGCATCAGAATTTTTATTTTGCTCCCTGGAGGTTCTGGTGCTGCGTCAAGGATCATATTTTACAAGTATCCAAGATGCAAGAAGGACAGATTAAATCAATGCAGGTATTTATGGATACCAACAAGCTGTGCCTGACTTGTTAAATGACTCCCGTTCTTACTGTGACCACTGTGATTTGAGGGTAATGAATGTTTGTCTGAGGAGGTGAAAACTCCTTGCATTGAGGCAGCTTCTTCTTTTCATAGAATTACCTATTCATCATTTATTCCTCTGTCTACAGGGAAATTCCACCTGTGCTGGCTTATGAAAGACCCATTTCTAGGTTTTTGTCTTTTGCAAAAATATCGTGACTTTGGCATCAGAGATATGGTGCTGATTGATTGTCCAGGGATTTGATAAACTTCTTGTGAAAAGCAGAGCCTGCAAACCACATGGTAGATGCTGCCAAAAGAGTGGGATGTGAACACCTGGGGGCTGCTCTTTTCAGCCTTGGCCAGGTTTTGAGGTGGTACAACAGGTGTTTTCTTGTTTTCTCTGCACAGGAAGGTAAATTCTAAGAATAAAACACAGCACTAGTGGTAAAAAGTCATCTACCCATTTTTAGGCTTAGAACGTAGCAGGGCAGGTGGAAGAGCTGGTTGAGGTAATGTTTGGGGAACACTTCCAGACCCCCAAAAGAAAAATGCTGCACAAGTACCTTAAACTGATAGCATTGAATATAGTACATCTACTTCACTGCCTCATAGTCTAAATAATGCCTGGAATCCCCATGTCTTTTTTTTTTACATCTTTGATTAACAGTTACTTATTTATAGATATATGTTATCAATCAAAGCTCCAGGAAGTATAAGAGGGATCTGGTATTGCCTAAGACTCATCTTGGACCTCAAATAATGGAAACATAGAGAACTCACTATGAATATATGCCAGGCACCACTTTCAGCAGATTACACATACTGATTCATATAATTCTTCCACAGCCATAGACGCAAGTACTGTTATTATCCCTATTTTAGGGCTTAGAAAATTGAGTGCAGTGAAGTCACATGGCTTACCCAAAGTCACAAAACTTGTAATCATGAAGGTGAGAGTTGAACCCAAGAATTCTGACTCCAAAGTCTGTTCAATTAACCACTATGACGCTTTTTTTTTTTTTTAATTTTTACAAAGGAGTTTACAGCCTAGTTAGGGAAGAGGCAAGAATTTTCACCATAGTAGATAAAGGAGAAAATATTGTTTTGAATGGATGAGGAAGAGTGGCAAGTACATAATATAGATGGAGTGTGTTTAAAGTTCCAAAATTAGAATATGTATAATTTCTTCCAATGGTTTGGTGGTACCATTCTGATAAGGTGGCTAACACATCACAGGTACTTGGAGATGTGTTAGCTTTCACTCACCTTTCTGTTGGGTGAATCTTCTGTGTAGGCTGGACTTGGTGAATTTCAGCAGCGCTGGCTCATATGTTTGCATTCACTTGGTATTTTTGGTATTTGCAGATTGGCTGGCCCTAGATGCTTCACTCAAATTTCTGGTGGTTTTCTTGCTAGAAGCAGCAGGGATAACTGTGCCACATGTCTATCATCATTCAAAATGCTAACTCAGGTTTTTAATATGCCAGGCTAGCTCCTGCTTATCAAAACAATGGCAAGCTTCAAGAGAAGCAAGAGGATGTAAATCCTAGAGTGCAAGACTTTTAAAGAAAAATATGTGGCTACCTTTACAATCAACCACAGTCTGTCCTTTGCAAAATCAATGACATTCCACTCACATGCAAAACCCACCTGTTCCATCTCTGGAGCCTCTAAAATATCATCCAATCAGAGCATCAGGATTAAAGTCTAGGATCTCCTGAACTACATCAGGTCCAGATATGGATGAGGCTTCATGGGTGTGGTTCCTTGAATGTAAGTCCTCTTAATCTAGAGATCTTAAGCTAGGATAAAGGTATTTGACCCCAAGGTACCATACTAATAAAGGGAAGGATAATCATAAGAATGAATATAACGGGAGGCACCTGGCAATCATTGTCCACAGCAGTTTTGAAGTTCCTCCAGGCAGATGTTGCCCTGTACACCTACAATACATGACCCAATTTAACATCTTGAGAGGGACTTTGAGTCTATTGTTTTAAAAGGGTCCGTTATCTTGGCTCTCAAGCCTACCTTTGATATATCCTTTCTTTTCCATAAAAAGTTACCTGTGTTTGCAGCTGAGCAGATTTTTTTTTTTTTTTTTTTGCTTTATGCCCTCATAAAGTTGGAGCTTTAGAGGTCTTTTTGCAATTCGAGCAACATCATCCAGATCCAATTAAAGATGATGGCTCTTTTACTAATATGAGTCCCTCAATACTTTGTGGGTTTTCTAAGTATCAAATTGTAAGACCATAATCTTGCACAAATACATAAATCCTATTTCTATTTTGGGACAATTGCTATAAGGTTCTTCTAAGCCTTTTCCTCTAGCTAACAATGTCTGACAGGCAGCTCATTAAATTTTTCAAAAGTCTTTATGAAATTTCTTAGAGCCACATCTTTAATTCTCCTTTACCTTCAGGTTATTTCTTACTTTGAGAATCATTTACTGTCTCAAAAGTCTGGGATTAAAAAATATATTTATGTTATAATGTAAAAAATCTGGATACTTCTGTGCCTTCCCAATTCTACTTGCAAACTGAACAATTCTTTTTTCCTTCCTTCCTTCCTTCCTTCCTTTTTCTTTCCCAATGCCTTCTTTAATTGCCTTCTCTTGTCTTGTATCTGATCACAGGCACCTATATAAGCCAACTGACTCTATCGATATTATGCTTGGGAATAATTTTTCTAAGGTCCAAAGGTACATTTGCTATCATATAGCATCACAGATGACACTTTACTAATTGTTCCGCCACTATATATCATAGGTAATTTTTCATATTTCTATTGCAGTTTCCTCATGCTTTTCCAGTTTTCACGGACAGTTTGCTCACTATTTCCATAGTCTTCACTAATATTTCCCTTGCCTCTTCTCCAGAACTCCATCCATGGGTCCCAAAGCCAGTCCCACATATTTTAGATTTTAGTTATAGAAGCTCCCAACTTTTAGGTATCAATTTCTCTACCAGTTAGCTTTTTCTGTATAATAACCAACTCTAAAACTCACTGGATTAAAACACAACAATTTTTTTTTTCAGCTCTTGATTCCATGGATCAGCTATCTTTTAGTTTGGACCAGCAAGGCTACCTTTGCTGAGCTTGCTTATGTATCTGTTGTCATGTGGCAGAGTAACTGGTAACTGAGTGAGCACTCTGTGACTTCACTCATACACCTGGAAGTGGAAAGCTCATCAGTTGGGGCATTAGGGGTGACACGGCCATGTATTGCCCATCACTCAGCAAGCTAGAACAAGCTTGCTCACATAATAGGTAAATTATAGATAGATCAGTCCCCAATATATAACCATCTTTGAGGTCTCTGCTTGCATGGCATTTTCTTTTGTCTCATTGGTAAATCAAGTTATATGGCCAAGCCCAGAGTCAGCATGGGAGGTCCCTATACAAGGGTTTTTTACAGGGAAGGTAATGCTGAAAGCCAGTTTTGCAAACAGTTATCACAGATATAAAAAATGGAGAGAAGGAATGGTGGAAGGATGTATTCAAAATCCTATCTGAAGGACATTGTCACTGTCAGAAATTTATCTCAGTGCCTAGAAGAGGCAACCAGCTCCAAGAGAGTGAATTCTTTGAAATTTTGCACCAGTGGCTTAGCAGATGGTACAACTCATTGTCACTTACTTTTGGAAGATAAGAAATATAAAGCAAGGAAACTCTCGAAAACTTGAGCATTTAACACTGCTCTTTGGATGGAAAATATTTGGGTCAATGCTCCATTCAAGATGCCTTGAGGAGTCACTGGCTTAGAAAGCTACTTTCTTTTATGCAATACACAGACCTGACTTCAGTTTATGTAGAGTGGTTGAGAAAGTGACTTGGCTGGGCTCTCTAGTCTGTGCTACCTGTGAAGACTGAATTGACAGGGACAGTGAAGGAGGAGGTCACGTGTTTGCAGGGAGGACAGGTAATGCAAACTCTCGCCATCCAGGGCTGAATTTAGGGATGCATTTCCTTATTGATGCAGTATCAGAAGTAGAGGTATGATAAAAGTGAAATCGAAGCCTGCTCTCTACTTCAGATATAATGGAAAGTTAATAGATGTTGGGGGTGGTGGTGAAGGTACTACTCCGGAAACCTACAAATCTATAAATCATTACAAATGTTGTTTCTCTGGATAAAAGTGGTCTCTGTTCCAAACAAATAAATGACTTGGAAACTAACTTTTAGGTAGAATAGCATCCTAAATTGGTGAAAGTCTGTCCTTAAAAGTTCTCCCAAGGAATGGGGTATGAAATTGTTCCTCTCCTAAACAATGGGATGCCTAATTATTTCTCTTCCAAATAGTTTCATGCTCAATTGTTCCTCTCCCAAGCAATGGAACATTCAATCAGTCCTCTCCCAAACAATGGAGTGCACCCAATTGTTCCTCTCCCAACAGTTGAATATTCAATTGTTCCTTTCCCAAGCAATGAAACATTCAATTATTCAGGTGAAGGCAGTTGAAAAGCTTCCATTTCTAGCAGTAGAAAGCAAAGCTGTGACCAGAGCCATGGTTGGGGCCCAGCTTGCTTCGTTGGAGTCAGGCAAGTTCATGGTTATTGTCACGATCCTTTGGGATCCTTTTGAAACTTTCTAAAAATGACACTTTCAATAACTTCCTGGATCCTCACATTCTCCTGCCACCCATGCAAAGTAGACAAGAATGGTCTCTCCCTTTGACGTATGAGCTGGTGGATATCATTGCGGATATGACACAGCCAGGGTGAAACTGAACAGAATTCTTTAATATTTGATCTGTATTGATTGAGCTCTTACTACAAAGCTGAGTGAGTACCACCCCTGCCCTCAGGAAGCTCACATTCTAGTTGTGTAGGGAGGTACATCTAGAGAGAATCATTTGGGTGGGTGGTTGCTAATGGTCCTGGCAACTCAGAGGATGGGGAGCTCCACTCTGCCTGGGGAGTTGGGAAAGGCTGCCCAAATATAACCATCCACTTGGGCCTTGAAAAATAGGAAGTATCCTGACAAAGGCAGAAGTCTAGGAAGAATAGGTCTGGGCAGAGATAAAAATCACACATATGGTGTGAATGTTCCCAGCAGAGGATGGCAGAAAGCTGCAGCTGATGTATTTTAGATACAGGACACCCAGAGCAAGGTTCTGTATAATAACCAAATTTCGGAGGCCAAATTTTGAAGGACATGAAGTGGCAATCTCTGGAGGTTTGCTTTTCTTCTGAAACCCTCCAATTACACAGAAGGTGAGAGAAGACGTGATTGACAGCAGACAGCCCAGAGATTCCTCCGTCTCGGAGATGTCCAACTAGGCCCTGATTACACGGGATGTGGGGCAAGTCCCCTGAGGTCGCTGGAACGGATTTTTTTTAAAAAAGTGGAACATACACAAGAGTGTCAAGTTTGCCCATGTCTGACAGGAGCCAGCTTTCTTGCCTGACTTTTATTTCCTCTTTGTAGCCTCTAGGTTTTTGTGGCTTCTCAAAATTCTTCTGAAGACAGGATGCGAAACACATGCTCCAAGGAACCTTCTTCCCACAGAGACCCTTGATCTGTCTTGGACACAGAGATGAAGTGTCTGGGGAATGGAAGCAGGGCACAGAGACGGCATCTGGACAGTCCCTCCTCCTGGAAGGAGAAAGGCACCTCCAGTTAATGAGGACATGGCAGCAGGATACTGGACACAGGTAAGCTCCCCTCAAACATCTAAAATCATCATTTAGGAGGGACGCTTATAACACACATCCTTTGTCAAAATTGGGAAAATTGGAAACCTGTCAAGGCAAACAAACATCGCATGGGATGTCCTCACCCAGAATGAATCAGTTGACATTGTATTGCTCCTGATCACACGCTTTGTTTTCTGCATGTAGATATACGTAGATCTTAAAAATATTTCAAGCAAGATTGGAACTATACTGGTAATGCATAGTTTTGTATTCTGCATTTTAATTTCGGCTTCTCGCTTGAGTATTTTTACGTGCTAATATACTTTGAAACTATGTAGGTTGTTTATCTGTGAAGCAAATATCATTTACATCATGCTGACTATATGGCCGTTTTACATATATTAACTCATTCATTTCTCATGAGTCTATGAGGTAAGTAATTTTCTTTCATTTTTTTTTTATTGTCGTAAAGTATACATAGCATTTACCATTTTAACCATTTCTTTTCCTTCTTAAAGCCGCACCTGCAGCACATGGAAGTTCCCAGGGCTGGGGTCCAATCAGAGAAGCAGCTGCAGACCTGAGCCTCATCTGTGACCCATGCTGCAGCTTGGGGCAGTGCCGAACGCTTAACCCACTGAGCAAGGCCAGAATTGGAACCTGCATCCTCATGGAAATTATGTTGGGTTCTTAACCCACTGAGCCACAGTGGGAACTTGATTTTAACTGTTTTTAAGTGTACAATTCTGTAGCATGAAATATATTCACAACGTGGTATAAACATCACTGCCATCCATTTTTAGACTTTTTCTTCTCTCCAAAACAAAGCTGTACCCATTAAACACGAAGTCTCCATCTCTCCATTCCCCCTTTCTTTCCGTCCTTGGTAACCACCATTTCAATTTTTGGGGGGTCATGTACCAGGCGTGTGGAAATTCCCTGGACAGGGCTTGAACCTGTGCCATAGCAGTGACCAGAGCCATAACAGTGACAATACTTGATCCTTAGCCCTCTGAGCCAACAGGGACCTCCACATCAACCTACACCACAGCTCACAGCTGTCTTTATGAATCTGACTATTCTAGGTGCCTCTGATAAGTGGAGTCATGCAGTATGTGCCCTTTTGTGACTGGTTTATTTTTCTTAGCATGATATCTTCATGGCTAATCTATATGGTCGCATGGGTCAGAAATTTCCTTCCTATTTAAGCCTGAATAACCTACAATTGCACGTGTATATATAACCTTTTGTTAATCGGTTCATTGATCCATGGACACTTGAGTTGCTTCTATACTTTGGTTATTGCGAATAATGCTGCTATGAACATGGGCCTACAAATATCTGAGTCTCTGCTTTCAGTTCTTTTGGTATATACCCAGATGTGGAACTCCTGGATCATATGGTAATTCTATTTTTAATTTTCTGAGGAATCATCATACTGTCATTGTGTATGAACCAGAACCAGAGTTCTGCGGTGGAATAGAATCAATAGGATATACATATATAGGATATATCAATAGGATATATCAATATAGGATATATCAATAGGCTACACATATTGCCTATCAATCAGGCATATATAGAGACAGAGGAAGAGAGAGCCTATCTATCTATTTATCTATCTCTCTATCTATCTAATCTATCATCTATGGAGAGAGAGCTGTTATAAGAAAGCAGCTCCCTGAGGATGGGGGTTCGATCCCTGACCTCGCTCAGTGGGTTAAGGATCCAGCGTCGCTGTGAGCTGTGGTGTAGGTCGCAGACGCAGCTCGGATCTGGCGTGGCTGTGGCTGTGGCTGTGGCTGGCAGTGGTGGCTCTGGCTGGACCGCTAGCCTGGGGACCTCCATGATGACGACGGTGGGCAAGTCCCAACCTCTGCAGTCAGCAAGCTGGAAAGTCAAGGGAACTAATGGTTCCATTGACTCTGAAGGCAGGAAAAACCTGATGTCCCAGCTTGTAGGCAGTCAGGGAGGAGGAATTCTCTCTTATCTGGAAAATCATCAGCATTTTCTGTTCTATTTATGCCTTCGACTGATGGATGGGGCCCTTATTAATGGAGGACCATTTACTTACCTCAGTCTAAATGCCTCCCCAAATACCCTCACCTAATGTCTTACCAAATATCTGTGTACCCTGTGACCCAGTAAAGTCGACGCATAAAATTAACCATCGTACATTTTGAGGTAGGTAATACTATTATATCAGTTTTATAGATGAGGAAACTGAGGCAGAGAGATAGCGAGTGATTTGTCCACTATTGTGCCGCCAGCAATGGGCACAGCTGGGATTTGAACTCTTCCCAGTTAGAGCAAAAATGACCGCTCTTGCCCTCCTTACCATATTGGATGCATTATATTATGTGTAGCCTCTCTCCCTAATGTGTTGAACACCTAAGCGGCAGTTAGCTTTTCAACATGAAAAACAACACTGGAGTTCCTGTTATGGCTCAGCAGGTTAAGAACCTGACGTAGTGTCTGCAGGTTTTACCTCTAGACTCTCTCAGTGGGTTGAGGATCCAGCATTGCCACAAGCCGGCATAGGCCTGTAGCTGCAGATCTTGGCCTGGAAACTTCTATATGCGACAGGTGCAGCTGTAAAAAGAGAAAAACAAACAAACAAAACCAAAAAAAGCCCACTGCCTCAAACAACATCGTTTATGCTCTCATCAACACCGGGCATTTAATACCTAACTACATCATTGACAATTTGATAGGCTAATATGATTTTATCCTTTAACTTATTGGTGACTTTAAATAATTTCCTTCCAGTTATTAGACAGATGTCATGTTCCCACGTGTCGATGACCTGATTTCTCTATTTTTCTAAATGGCTTCTGAGCTTTTGTCAGGGACCTATGTATAGTGACACCTTTGTCAGTCGATGACAAAGTAAAAATAAAAAACAACTTCCAGCGATAAACTTCCCCAGGATGAACCATATGCCCAGGGCGCCATCCTAGCAATATTCTGTCACTCGGGGGATGGATGGTATTTAGCAGACAGGTGTGTTGGGGGAGGGAGATGTGGTTTGGCATTTTCTGGTCCCCAAGAGTGGTGTGTGGACCAGCAACATCTGATCACGTGTTAGAAATGCAAATTACACTGAATAAGACTCTCTGGGGGCTGGATCCCACTACTGGGTCGGAATTTTAACAAACTCTCCAAATACTGCGCAGTGAAAAAAGGAATGAACTTCTGGCAAACACTATGGCATGGATGAACTTTCAAAACATGATGCTAAGTGAAAAGGGGTCAGACCCAAGAGGCCACGTTTTGTATGATTCCATTTATAGACCATGTGCAGAAAAGGCAAATTTTTCTGGCAGAAAGTAGATGAGTGGTTTTGGGGGGGCTGGGAGTGGAAATGGGAATTAATTGTCAGTGGGCATGAGGGATTGTACTGGGGGAATACGAATGTTCTAAAACGGATTTATGGTGCCATTCAGTAAAGTTACTAAAAATCAGTGAATTGTGCATGGGAAATGGGTGAATTTTATGAGATGTAAAATATACTGCAGTAAAGTTGTTAAAAACCCCCCACAAGCTCTCCAAGTGATTCCGGGGCTCATTATTATTTTAGATGCACAGACCCAGACACACTGACCTAAACAGTATTTCCCAAACCTGACCGAAGATAAGTGTCTGCTGGAGTGCTCGGTGAAAACAAAAGCAAAACAGATTCCTGGGTCCCAGGCTGAACTTACTGAATTATGGGCATGAAAGGGCAAGGAGATCCTGGTTACTCATTGGACATTGTTTGGGAAATACTGAAGAGAACTTAAAACCTTTTCCCCCATCTTACTGAAGAGATCTTAAAACATTTATCCTCATATAATATAACCCTAGGGGCCATTTAAAAATACTGACGGCCACAAAGGTTCTAATTTAATCATTCAGGACATTGGGAGTCTTATTTTTATTTTTAAGCATTTTTTGGCCACATCATCAGCATGCAGAAATTTCTAGGTCAGGGACAAACCCGTGCCACAAAATGACAATGACAGATCCTTAACCACTAGGCCGCTAGAGAACTCTGACACTGGGAATTTTAAATGCTACCCAGGTGATTTTATTTTATTTTATTTTATTTTATTTTATTTTGCCTTTTTAGGGCTGCACCCACAGCATATGGAGGTTCCCAGGAATAGGGGTCGAATCAGAGCTGTAGCCACCGGCCTACACCACAGCCACAGCAACGAGGGATCTGAGCCATGTCTGTGACCTACACCACAGCTCACGGCAACGCCGGATCCTTAACCCACTGAGCAAGGCCAGGGATCAAACCTGCATCCTCATGGATGCCAGTCATATTCATTTCTGCTGAGCCATGACAGGAATTCCTTTATCTTTCCAACTCTTATGACTGCAAACCCTAGGACAGACACATGCCTCATAGCTCGTCCTCAAGGCCTAGATGGCTCTTTGCATTTCAGCCATCCTACCCATGTTTTGGGAAATAGGATGGAGAAAAAGGAGATGAAGGATGGGTGTATCCTTTTACTTTCAAGGCAAGTTTCTGGGAATCTTATTCTGTACTCTTCTGACATCTTCCTGGGGCAGAACTAAGTCACGTGGCCACAACTTTCTGCAAAGAGCGTTAGGAAATAGTCATTGAGCTGGGTAGTTTTTTGCTCAGCTACAAATCAGGGTCCTGTTAGTGAGGGAGAAGAAAAGGATGGATATTTGGGGTCAACTTACACCCTCAGTGATACCAATGTGCTAGGCAGTTAGTTACTTTTACCTTACCCATCTTTTCAGGTAAGAAAACTCAAGTGGGGTTGCTAGATACAGTATAGGGGTCCTACTGTAGCACAGGGGGTTACATATAGCAATCTCTGGGGTTAGTACAATATGAATGATGCTCTGAAAAGAAGGATATATATATATATATATATATATGTGGCTGGGGCACTTTGCTGTATAGCAGATATTGAAGGAACATTATAAATCAACTATATTTTAATAAAAAATTTAAAAACTCAGTCTCATGGAAAAAAAAGGACTTTTCTGGAAAAAACAACAAACAAACCCCCAATATAGGCTGCCCAGTTAAATTTGAATTTCAAATGGATAACAACTTTTTATAGTATAATTATTTCCTCAATATTGCATAGGACATAACTTATGCTATAAAATATCCTTTGTTTATCTGAAATCAAATTTAATTCAGCTTCCTGAATTTTTACTTGCTAAATCTGGTAAACATAAACAGAGGTTTAGGGGGTCACTCAACTGCAGGGACTGATTTGAACCCAGGTCTGTTTGTCTCATAGACCAGACTCTGAATCACCACGTTGTCCCTAATATTCATCCACCTTTTGTGATTTTCAACATTCAGTCTCCTGATCTCCATCTGATGTCCTCCCCCTCGGAGATAGAGGGTCACTACCCACCTTCTATAAATGAAACTGAGGCTCAGAGTACCTGGGGGGATTCTAGTTCTATCACTGATAAGCTATTTGACTCTGGACCAGTTATTTAACTCTTCAAGCTGACACTTTCTCATCTGAAAAAAGTGGTCAAAATAGTAACAACAGTTCTTACTTTACAAGATTGCTGTGAAGATGAAATGAGAAAGCTTTTAGTGCAAGACTTGGCCCAGAGTCAATAAATGCTTGGAAAATTGGTTTTGTTGCTCATTGGCCTGTTGTCATAGATGTTTGCTTTGATCTGGATCTGCCATTGTACACCCCTTGTCAAGTGCTGGAATAGCTATGAAGGTGCACACATGTTTATAGATGCTCTCAAGGTGAATGAGAATTCCATCACTGTTTTTTAAAGAAAAATTTATTTTTTAAAAAGTGTAGTTGATTTACAATGTTCCTTCAATTTCTGCTCTACAGAAAAGGGACACAGCCACACATACATGCCCACTTTTTCATTTTTCCATCAGGTTCTTACCCAAGAGATTGGATACAGTTCCCAGAAATGTACAGCAGGACCCCATCACCCATCCATTCCAGATGGAATAGTCTGCATCTAACAACCCCAAACTCCCTATCAGTCCCTCTCTTTCCCCTCTCCCTCCTGGCAAACACAAGTGCGTTCTCTATGTCCATGATTTGTTTCTGTTTTGCGGATAGAGCATTTGTGTCATATTTTAGACTCCACATATAAGTGATATCATATGGTATTTGTCTTTCTCTTTCTGACTTAGTTCACTTCGTATGAGAGTCTCTAGTCCCATCACATACAGAGAATAAAATACCTAGAAATAAATCTACCTAAATAGACAAAAGACCTGTGCTCTGAAACCTATAAGATACTGATGAAAGGAATCAAAGATGACACAAATAGATGGAAAGATATACCATATTCTTGGCTCGAAGACTCAATAGAGTCAAAATAGCAATACTACCATTTTGGTAATCTTCCTGTTCAGTGCAATCCCTGTCAAATTACCAATGACATTCTTTACAGAAATGGAACGTTGCTGTTTGAATTATTGGAGTGAGGAATTCCTGTTACGGCTCAGTGACTATGAACCCGACTGGTATCCGTGAGGATGCGGGTTCAATCCCTGGCCTCACTCAGTGGGTTGAGGATCCAGAGCTGCCCTGAGCTGTGGTGTAGGTCACAGATGCAGCTCAGATCCTCCATCGCTGTGGCTGTGGCTTGGGCTGGCAGCTGTAGCTCTGACTTGACCCCTAGCCTAGGAACTTCCATATGCCACAGGTGTGGCCCTAAAAAGACTAATAAATAAATAAATGAATAAATAAATAAACATTATTGGAGTGAATGAAGTTTAACTGCTCTTCTAAACAGAGATTCTTAGAACAATCTGTTGTATCACTGGGCAGACAGCTCTTTATTTCTATGAACTAGTAAAAGCAATCCTTCCTTTCTCCTAGATGAATTTTGCCAGAGATTTGTTGAATTTATTTGTCTTTTTTTCCCCTTGGCTTTTTTTTGGGAGGGGGTGGGGGTGCATGTGTGGCATATGGAAGTTCCCAGGCTAGGGGTCGAATCAGAGCTGCAGCTGCTAGCCACAGCCACAGCTGCAGCCACAGCAATGCAGGATCCAAGCTGCATCTGTGACCTACAGCACCACTCACTGCAATGCCAAATCTTAACCCACTGAGCAAGGCCAGCGATTGAACCTGCATCTTCATGATTGCTAGTCAGTTTTCATTACTGCTGAGCCACAATGGGAACTCATTAGTCTTTCAAAATAACTAGTTTTTTAAAAAAATTTTATGACTCATCTCTATAGTTGTTTTTTTCTATTTTTTAAATTTCAGATGTTTTCTCTACTGCTTCATCCTATTTCTCAGGTTTTTACTGTAACTTCTTATGCGCATACTCCGTTCATTAATTTTCAATATTTTTCTTTTTACATCAAAATTCTTTAAAAGCTTTTGGAGTTCCTTCGTGGCTCAGCGATGAACAAACCTGACTAGTATCCACAAGGATGCAGGTTCGATCCCCGGCCTCACTCAGTGGGCCTCACTCACTCCAGCGTTGATGTGAGCTGTGGTGTAGGTCACAGATGCAGCTCAGATCCCATGTGGCTGAGGCTGTGGTGTAGGAAGGTGGCTGCAGCTCTGATTTAACCCCTAGCCTGGGAACTTCCATATGCTGCAGGTACAGTCCTAAAAGGACAAAAAGACCAAAAAAAAAATTCTTTAGAAGATTTTGTACATATTCCACCACACACACACACAAACACACACACACACACACACACATACAATTTTACATCAATGTATAAATGTCATCATATACCTGCTTTTTCTCAGTGTGGTCTTTTCCCCCTGACATGCTTAATCATTTTCTCCTTTTTACTCTCCCTGTATGCTTATATTAATAATTCATGTTGAATTCGTTCATATTTCTCCTAGGATCCATATGATTCTAATAGCTATTTATACACACATATATATCAGAAGTCTGTTGGTATTTTTACTTTCCCAAATGGTGTCACGGTATGTGATCTTTCAGGAATCTTCTTTTCTCACTCAAGAGTTCCTTTTGGAAATTATTCCAAGTGCTCAGATAACTTTAATTTTCTATAATGGACTACATAATATTCCATAGAAATGTTCCATAGCTTACTCAGTCATTGATCTAGTAATGGGCCTTCACTTTTTTTTCCAGTTCATTGCCATTTAGAACAATGCTGAAAGAAACAGCCTAGGATTCATGCCCTTAGGTACTTATGCTTTCATTTCTATAGGTATGTACACTGAAGGGGCTCACTGAAAGGACTCTGTATTATTAATTTTAATACATGTTTTCTACAAACACTGTGGCCTTTACAGTTCTAGCAGCAAATGTGTACACTTCTTATCCCCATTGTTTATCCTCATAAGTAACACGATATTAATTTGATTTCAGGAGACTTATCCTATAGTCCGATAAGAACGCTAAGTAGCATTCTTCTTTTTTCTTTTTTGGTCTTTTTTTTTTTTTTTTTTTTTTTTTACTTTTTATGGCTATACCCGCAGCATATGGAGGTTCCCAGGCTAGGGATCCAACCAGAGCAGTAGCCGCAAGCCTACACCACAGCACTGAGGGATCTGAGCTAGCCCATGGCCCACATCACAGCTCAGGGCAACGCAGATCCTCAACCCACTGAGCGAGGCCAGGGATCAAAGCTGTGTCTTCATGGATGCCAGTTGGGTTCACTAACAGCTGAGCCATGACAGGAACTCCTATTTTTTTATTTTTAATTTTTGTCTTTTTAGGGCTGCCCCTATGGCCTAAGAAGTTCCCAGGCTAGGGGCCGTGTTGGAGCTGTAGCTGCCAGCCTACCCAACACCCACAGCAATGTGGGATCCAAGCCTTGTCTGTGACCTACACCACAGCCCACTGCAAAACCAGATCCTTAACCCACGGAGTAAGGCCAGGGATTGAACCCTCATCCTCACCAATACTAGTCAGGTTCATTACTGCTATGCCATCATGGGAACTCCTCTTCTTCCTCCTCCTCCTCTTCTTCTTCTTCTTTTTTTTTTTTAAATGGCTATTCCTGAGAACTCATTCTTTCATATGGTATTGAAATGTGTATAGACATGGCAAACTTATCCATGTAATAACATGAAGAATCCAGACTTTTACCCCCAAATATTTGAGAATTTCAATCAGTGGGATAAAGAAAGGTTACTGCAGATCTTTTTGGTTTGATTATGTATCCAGCAGGAAATCAAAATGGATTTCCATAACAGATTTGCCTTAGTCTCCTCTGGCTGCTGTAACAAAATACCAGGGACTGGGTGGCTTAAAGAACAGAAATTTATTTTCTCACAATTCTGGAGGCTAAAAAGTCCAAGACCAAAGTCTGGGAAGGGTTAGGTTTCTGGTGGAGATTCTTTATTTTTTTTTAATTTTTTTTTTTTTTTGTCTTTTTGCTATTTCTTTGGGCCGCTCCCGCGGCATATGGAGGTTCCCAGGCTAGGGGTCGAATCGGAGCCACAGCCACCGGCCTACGCCAGAGCCACAGCAACGCGGGATCCGAGCCGCGTCTGCAACCTACACCACAGCTCACAGCAACGCCGGATCGTTAACCCACTGAGCAAGGGCAGGGACCGAACCCGCCACCTCATGGTTCCTAGTCGGATTCGTTAACCACTGCGCCATGACGGGAACTCCTGGTGGAGATTCTTTTTCTGGCTTGTAAATAATCATCTTCTCCTAGTGTCCCCACCTGGTGAAGAGAAAGATATTTTTCTCATGTCTGTTCTTATACGGGTACTAATTATATTGTCAAAACCCTGTAGTAATGACCTCATTTCACTTTAATTACCTCCTTAGAGGCCCTATTTTCAAGTCACATTGGGGGTGAGGGTTGTCACGTATGAATTTTGAGGGGACACATTTCAATCTACAGAACATACTAAGCACCAAAAAATTCTCTATATGGGAAAGATTTAATACATATGTAAAAAAGAATGAATAATAATCTTACAAACTGTCCAGGGAATTCCATTTACAATCAGGGATGTTTAGAATGTGCTAACCATAGTTAGAGGCCCAGAAGTTTAAAGAGAGAAATATTTGTCTCCATAAAATTTTTAAACTTTGTGTGATGAAAGATACCATAAACAAAATCAATGGACAGGATCAATAAATAATAGATCTGAAAACTTTAGTACTACTAATAGATCAAGAAGTGGTATCTGTAAAATAAAAATGTACTTACAATTTGACAAGAAAAAGATAATGTAACAGGAAGATGGATTTGGAAGGGCAGTTTAATACTTCTCTCTTTTTTTATCGAAGTCTAACTTACATACAGTGAAGAACGTAATAAATATTTACCTAGGTATACAACTGTGTAACTGCCATAGTAGTCAAAATTTAGAATATTACCAACACCTCAGCAGATTCCTTCATCCCCTTTCCTGGTCCATATCACCAATCCGGAGATTTAATTTTGTCCTGAGAATGAATTCTGACATCTGTGATATTTATACGTCATAGGTGGGGGAAAACTTTGAATTGGTCCTTGGTTCAGGCAGCAGAAATAGCACCTACCTATTGAATGAAATGAAATCGATTTAAATTATGCCAACTGATCAATTCAGGGGCCAGTTGCAACAATTTTTTTTTCCCCTAACCATCCCCTTCTTCAATCTCACCCACACCCCCTTATTCAATCACTCCTTTCACCTATTTCTTCCCGCACCCCTCTCAACTCTCTTCTTATCATCCCTTGTCTCCACCCCTCACTTCCTCCTGCCCCCCCTCCTTCTTCACTCCTGTGTCCCCTCCACCCATTCTCTGTTTCTTACCCCATCTTACCTCTTTTTCCCCCGTGCCATCCATTCTTCGCTCCCGCACCCCCCCTCCCAACTCCTCCTAACTCCTGACTCTCCTCCAATCTCCCCATCCACGGTGTAACCTTTTAGAATTTATCCTCAAACCTTCATATCGTGAACCTCCTCCCAATCCTCTCCACCTTTTTAACCCCGTCCCCCTATCATTCTTCCTCCTCTCTCTTGTTTTTTGGGTGTTGTGTTCTATTATTTGCCAAACCTCTCCCACCCTCTCCGGTAACACTCCCCACATACACCCTCTCACTGTTTCATCCCCGCCTTTCCTTCATTCACATCGCTTACTGCACTCCCCAGTTTCTAACCTTACACTCTATATTACCTCTTTTAGACTTCCGTCCCCTACATCCCAAATCCCCTTTCCGCCCTAATCAACCCTCTCCTCCCTCCGCTCCCCCTCCTATCTTCTCCCCCCCCTACCCTCCTCCCAACACCCCCCGCTATCGGAACGTTTTCTACCCCCTATCTAGCTCCCCCCCCCTCCCCTAGCTCATCTTTGTCACCGATCCCCCACCATTCGTATTCCCCCCTCCCCCACACCAACTCAGCCTCTCCTTATCCCTCCCTACCACCCCCACCCTATCTGCCTTTTTCTTATTCTCCTCTTCCGCCCCACCCTACGTTTACTCCAGACTCCTGCCCCTTATTCCATTTTTTTTTGTCCCTTTCAATTCCCCACCATTCTTCTCGCCCATGATTGATTACTAGCTCTATTTTCCACTCCCTTCCGCCCTCTTTTCTTCGCGGTTCTTGTGTCGTCATTATTATAACTTATCCATCTTCCCTTTCACCAATTTACTTCATATCTTACAATTCCTCTCTGCTCTTTTCTCACCCCCCTTATTTTCCTGTACCATTATCGCGGCTTTTTACACTCCACATCGTCAACTACCCCCACAGACAACTACCCCCGCTTCTCTCCCTCTTTTCCCCCCTCCTATCCGCTCTGACCATACCCCGCTACCCCGCCAATCCCTCACCTCCCTCTCCCCTTCCCCTCCCATTCCCATCTAGTATCTACCCCTCTTCCGCCCCTAATCTACGACCGGGCTGCCCTGCAATCAAACCACCCCCCCGACCTCCGTTCTCCCCCACCCCATTTATTCACAACCGATTCCGTCTCCCCCCCCTCATCTGTATATATCATATTTCCCACACACACACTCTACCCCTTTTATCCATCCCTCCACGAATATTCCTACATCCCATCCCCACCCTCTCACCCTCTCATTATTCTCTTCCCATCTCCCCCTGCACGTTGTGAAATGTGGTCCTGTTTGTCTTGTGTTCAGGAGGCACCTAATGTTAAGAGGAGAGCGAGCACCGATACCTCACCTAAGCACCTAGCACCTATGCAATTGAAAAATCGTTTAGCATTTTTACTACACATTAGCACCTGTTATCCATCAGGGGACCACCCAGGTGAGTGGTTGACAAAGTTGCCTAAGGGGGTCTTGGGGAGCGTGGGGGAATAAGGTAGAAGTAAGTGTGAATAAGTTGAAGTTGTGCAAGGGTGGGAGGAAGAGGAAATAGGAGGAGGAGAGGATGGAAACGGTTGGAACAAAAAACTGGGTGGAAGTCAGTTGAAGGTGGAAATACTTGAAATACTAGCTTTCTTTCACTCAACCTAATACCCGTGAAATTGGTTCATGCGGTTCTGTGTTGGAGTGGTTTTGTCTTATTTATTGTTGTGCAGTATTTCATACCCAATATACCAAATTTATTTTTTTTTCTGCTGTTAAACATCTTTATCATTTCTAGGATTTGGCTATTATGACTAAATTAATATAAAAATTCCGTACATGTGTTTTGTGAACCTATGTATTCCTTTCTCTTCTACACATATATAGGAGTGGGATTTCTTGGTCTTTTATGACCAGAAGAACCACATTCTTGCCAAAATCTGGAATTGTCTTTTGAGATTTAGCTCTATTCTGGTGGGTGTGAGCTCATGTCCCATTGTGGTTTTAATTTGTGTTTTTCCAATGTTGAACAACTTGCACGAGTTTATCACCCACTCGGGTGTTACTATTTGTGAAGTGCCTATTAAAAAGTTTTGGCCTATTTTCAAATTGGATTATTTGAAGTTTTAAAAAAGTACTTTCTGGATATGAGTCTTTATCAGATATCTGTTTTGAGAATTTCTTCTAGTCTATGGCTTGTCTATTTACTTTCTTGATTATTTCTTATGATAAATAGTAGTTGTTACTTTAGTTCATTTTTTTCTGGCCTCACCTGGGGTATATGGAAGTTCCTGGGCCAGGGATTTGATCTGAACCATGGCTGCGACCTAGCTACAGCTGGGGCAATGCCAGATCCTTTAACCCACTGTGCCAGGCCAGGACTGAACCAGCCCCTCCACAGCAACTGCAGTCAGATTCTTAACCCACTGTGCCACAGTGGGAACGCCAGTAGTTGCTAATTGTAATGAAGTACATATTATCTTTTTTCTTTTATAGTTAATTTTTGTCCTATTTAATAAAATCTTGTGGATAAACAATAAGGTGCTACTGTACAGCACAGGGAAAAATATCCAATCTCGTGATAGAACGTGATGGAAGATAATATTACATATATATATGGCTAGGTCACTTTGTTGTGCAGCAGAAATTGACACCACACTGCAAATCAGCTATACTTTAATAAAAAGTAAAAAAAGAAAATTTTGTATTCCCCAGGTCATAAAATATTCTTCTATGTTTTTGTCCAGAAACTTAATATTTTTTCCTTTTATATTTAGGAATATGATCCATGTCAAATTAATTTTTCGTGTGAAATAGGAGCCAAGGTCCCTCTAAAAATGTGAATATCCAAGTGCATCAAAGTCATGTATTAAAAAGACCATTCTCCCTCCCCCCAAAGTTGCATGGAGACTAATGATATAAATTAAGTGCAATCTATGTGCATATTTATTTCTGAATTTCTCTTGTCTACCACTGTTCTATTCATATATTACTAAACCAATACCACACAGCCATAATTATTATAACTTAAGCATAGAAATGTGACCCTTGAAGTCCTCCAAATTTGTTCCTTAAGATATTTTTATTACCGCAGTTTTTTTTCTATTTTCTTATAAATTTTAGAAATAGCTTGTCAGTGTGCACATACACAGACACACACACATGCACACACTCATACACACTCCTTCTGGTATTTTAATGGGGATTGAATTACCTTTAGGTCATTTTGGGCGAAATGGCCACCTTTATTATAGTGTCTTCTAAATTATAAATATGGACTATCTATTTATTTAAATATTCTAACTTCTTTCAGTTAAGTTTGTAGTTTTCAGTATGGAAGTGTTTCACCTCTAGGATTTGATTTCTCTAGTATTACTGTAAATTTTTTTTTAATTTTCATTTTTAAAATTATTTGTTGTGGACTATAGATATGCACTTGATTTTTATATACTGATTAGATATCATTAACTTTATTAAATGAACTTACTAATTCTATGCTTTTGTATAGGATCTTGTGGGTTTTCTACTTACACAATTTTGTAAATGATTTTCTGTGAATAAAGATAGTTTTAATTATTTTCCAAACTTTATCTTTTATTTCTATTTTCTTGCCTTATTGCTTTGACTTAGACTTCCAAAACAACCAAATAAAAGCAATGATAGTGGAAATCTATTCTTCCCAATGTGACATTTTCACCATTGAGTATGTTAGAGGTAGGTATTTTTTGAAGATATCTTTATCAGTTTACATCTAGAATGAATAAGCAATGGGGTCCTACTGTACAGCACAGGGAACTACGTCCGGTCACTTGAGGTAGAACATGATGGAAGACAGCATGAGAAAAAGAATATACATATATATATACACACACATATATATGACTTGGTCACTGTTTTGTACAGTAGAAATTGACACAGCACTGTAAGTCAAATATACTCTAATAAAAAAATTCAAAAAAACTTTTTTTTTTCCATTCTTGGTTACTGAATTTTTCCTTATTTTGAAATCATGAATGGGTTTTATCAAATAGTTTTTCTTCATTTTTTGAGATGATCATCTAACTTTTGTCTCTTTTTTCTGTTTATGATTTATTACACAACTGATTTTTGAATATAAAATCAACTCTACCTTCCTAGAATAAACCCTACTTCTCCTCTTTTCTCCTCACCCCACTCCTTCTTCTATTATTATTATTTTTAAAAATTATTATATTTTAATCTTTATGATTTTTATTTCTATGTTCACAAGAGAAGTTGACATGGTATTTTTATAATGTCTTGTGTATATTTCTTTTTTATTTATTTATTTATTTTATTTTTTTATTTTCCCACTGTACAGCAAGGGGGTCAGGTTATCCTTACAAGTATACATTACAATTACATTTTTTCCCCCACCCTTTGTTCTGTTGCAACAGAGTATCTAGACAAAGTTCTCAATCTATTCAGCAGGATCTCCTTGTATATCTATTAAGTTGTGTCTGATAAGTCAAGCTCCCAATCCCTCCACTCCCTCCCCCTCCCATCAGGAGCCACAAGTGTTTTCTCCAAGTCCATGATTTTCTTTTCTGAGGAGATGTTCATTTGTGCTGGATATTAGATTCCAGTTATAAGTGATATCATATGGTATTTGTCTTTGTCTTTCTGGCTCATTTCACTCGGGATGAGATTCTCTAGTTCCATCCATGTTGCTGCTGCAAATGGCATTATGTCATTCTTTTTATGGCTGAGTAGTATTCCATTGTGTACATATACTACATCTTCCGAATCCAATCATCTGTCGATGGACATTTGGGTTGTTTCCATGTCCTGGCTATTGTGAATAGTGCTGCAATGAACATGCGGGTGCATGTGTCTCTTTTAAGTAGAGTTTTGTCCGGATAGATGCCAAGAGTGGGATTGCGGGGGGTCATATGGAAGTTTCTATGTATAGTGTCTAAGGTATCTCCAAACTGTTCTCCATAGTGGCTGTACCAGTTTCCATTCCCACCAACAGTGTAGGAGGGTTCCCTTTTCTCCACCACCCTCCAGCACTTGTGTTTTGTTGGATTTATTAATGATGGCCATTCTGACTGTGTGTGAGGTGATATCTCATGGTAGTTTTGATTTGCATTCTCTTTATATCAGCGATGTTGAGCATTTTTTCATGTTGTTTGCTGGCCATCTGTATATCTTCTTTGGAGAAATGTCTATTCAGGCCTTTTGCCCATTTTTCCATTGATTGATTGGCTTTTTTGCTGTTATATTTATTTCTTCAATGCAATACTGGAACTAATAAAAATATCCACCGAATTAGATTTGTTAATATTTTGATTTGGCTTGTTGTTTCTCTATTCAAGAAGGATACTGCTGACCTCAATTTTTTTTTTCTCATAATGTTCTTGTCAAATATAGGACAAGATTATACTGAACTATAATAGAAGTTAGTGAGTGTTCTGTTTTTCTATTTTCTGGAAGAGTATCAAAAACATTGTATTATTTATTCCTTGACTGTCTGATAGGATCTACCAGTGAAGCCATGTACTTACAGGATTTCTCACACTTTCAATTTCTTCCAGTAAAAGTTTTGGTAAATTGTGGTTTTGAAGGAATTTGTCCATTTCATATGTTTAATAAATACACGTTCACAAAATTGTTCATAGTATTCTCCTCTCTTTTAAATGTCAGAAAATTCTATAACGAGGTAACTTTTTATTCCTGGTATTTGTAATCTTTATTTGCTCTTTGTTTTATTTCCTTGTCTCACTACTGTTTTATTTATTTTATTGATCTTTTCAAGAATCAAATTTTGGTTCTGTTAATTTCTGTATTTTATGTCTATATGCTTTTGTAATTTTTCATGATCCTGTTTTAGAGTCTTTTAACATTTTTTGGGCTTAATCTGGTGGGTTTTTTCAACTTTATTGAATTAGAAGCTTAGGTGATTAATTTTCAACTTCTTTCTTTTTCTAATATATGCACATAAATATATACTTACTTTCCAGTTTTGCTTTAGCGTCATTTCACAAATTTACTTACTTAGTATTTGAGATATTCAGTATGCAGATAAAAATATCTTCTAAATTCCATTTATATTTCCATTTTGCACCTGGGTTATTTAGAGGTGTGCTAAGTTTCAATCATCTGGACATTTTTTAGTTATCTTTCTCTTCCTGAGTTTTAATTTAATTCCACATAATTCCACATTTGTCATAGTATACATATTAAATGATTTCCTTCCTTGGAATATTTTTAAGACGATTTGTAGCTTGGAGTACAGTCTTTTTTTGATAAATGTTACATGTGCACTTGCAACAGATGTGCATTCTGCATTGTTGGAGGTATCCCATTAGGCCATATTGGTCAAATTTTTGTCATATTGTTTCAACCTTTTATAACCTCACTAATTTTTTTCTGAATGTTCTATGATTTACTCAGATATGTGTGTTAAAATTTCCATTTATTATTGTAGTTTTGTCTCTCCCAATGCCTCTGTATAATTAAGGTTTATATACATTAACGATTTATTATTAAATACGTTCAACATGAGGATAGTTATATGTTTCAATTGAATTTACTCTTTTATTGTTGTATCATATGTTTCTACTTTTCACTTTACTGTTACCTTTCTCTGATATTAATCATAGCCACATCTTCTTTCTTTTGCTTAGTGTTTATATATTGTGTGATATATATTTCCATCCTTTTACTTACAATCTGTCCTTTATACTTGAAATGTACTTCTTGTAATCAGGACATAGGCAGGGCTTGTTTTTTCTTACTACAGTCTGGAAATCTTTTAATTGGGGTATTTATTTTAATTTAATGGAGCTACTGATAAAATTAAAGAAAAGTTTATCAAATTTAACATGGTGGTATTTTTTATATGTCCTTTCTGTTCTTTGCTTTATCACTCCCTGTTCACTGCTTTGTGGGTATTTATTATGTATTTTTCACTTGTTTGTTTTACCTCCTCTATTTTTTTCTGTTTTTTTTTTGTGATTACTCCAGAAATTACAAAATGTATTTTAATCTTTAGCCTATCCATGATGTATTTATTATGTATTTTTCACTTGTTTGTTTTACCTCCTCTATTTTTTCCTGTTTTTTTTTTGTGATTACTCCAGAAATTACAAAATGTATTTTAGTCTTTAGCCTATCCATGACTAATATTTTATTACAACCAGAACACCGCTTCATCTTTACTGTAGTTTAACTCTCTTTTCATTTCTCACTTTTTGCTATTCTCATATATTTCCCTCAACATATGTTGTACTTTACACATGAGTCATTGCTATTACTGTTGCTTTAAACCACCCATGTATTTCTTAAAGTGACCTATATATTTGCCCTCTCTAATGCTGGGCATTCCTTCTTGAACTGTCATGAGTCCATCTGGAATAATTTTCCTTCATTCCCCAAAGCTTCATTTCCTGTAGTGTAATTCTGTGGGCCGCAAATTCTCTCCATTTGTGTTTCTCCGGAAATGTCTTTCTTTTCCTTTTGTTTTTGAAGAGCAAATTTTCCGAGTAGAATTCTAGACTGGCAATTTTTTTCAGAGCTCTAAAAGAGGCTATTTTTTTTTTTTTTTTGCTTTCTGGCATTGCTGGTATCTGTTGATAAGTGAGTTATTGTTCTCACTTTTGTTTCCCTAAAGGCAGTTTCTCCTTTTGGATTAGAATTTTTAGTTTCACTTCAGCAAGGGTGTTTAATGTTAACTAACTTTCTTCCTCCCTTCCGCCTTTTTTTCTCCTTCCTTCCTTCCTTCCTTCCTTCCCTCCTTTCCTTCCTTCCTTCCCTTCCCTTCCTCCCCTCCCTTCCTTCCTTCTTTCCTTCCTTCTCTTTCTTTTGGCTGTACCTGCAGCATATGAATATTCGCAGGAGGGATCAAACCAATCACACAGTAGCAACCTGAACTGCAGCAGTTAAAATTTCAGATCCATAACCCATTGAGCCACAAGGGATCCCCCTCAGTGTGAGGTTTCTAACGAGGCTTGAGGTAAGTGAGGGAGACCCCAGAGTATCAATGTCATTTCCTGCCTGATTCAAGACGGCCTCCCATCCTGTGTAATGGGATGAGCTAGCTGGTCCCTCACAGTCCACAGTTCTAAGATCTGTGGGACTCTGGCTCAGCAGAAGAGTAGAAGGAGCACTGGACTGAGAGTCAGGAACGTAGGTTGAAGTCTGAGCTCTTTTTTTTTTTTGTTTACCTCCTATGATCTTGGGTAATTCAGTTCCTTCTCTGAGCCCATCTTCTTGTCCATAATAACAGAAAGGTGGGCTGTGGTTGCCAGTGCCCCTTGCTCTAATGATCTGCAACAGGATCATTAAGGTCATGAAATAGATGGGAGATTTTGCAGCACAGGACCAGGAATGATGGATTCTGGATTCGGATCCTATATTTAGTAACTAGAAGTAATAATAATGATGATAATGATACCAGCTGGTCATTGAACATTTATGATGTTCTGGCCTCTGTGTTTTGTACTCTGACTGTGCTATCTCACTTAATCCTCAAAGTAAACCTTAAAGTAGCTTTTATTAGGTTCCACTTTACAGATGCCATAATAGATCCACAAAGAAGTTAAGTAACTTACCCCCAGGCCACAGAAGGAGGAAGAGGAGGAACAAAGACTAGAACCTGGGGAGTTGGGCCCACGGTAACAGCTGCCCTCTTTGCCTTCACTGACGCTGCCTCGCTTCAGCTTGAGCCTCAGCTTCCTAGCAAAATCAGTATAATGGGTCCATGTTTACAGCACCTTAGCATTTATAAAGAACTTTAAAATTACGTTCATCTGATCAAGTCTTCTTAACATTGTTTTTGTTGCCTTGATTTTGGAGCTGAGAAGACCAAAGTCTGAAAAACGTTAGGTGACTTTGCGCAGATTCACAAATTGGTTAGTAGCAGAGGCATCACCTAGATGCATGCTCCTGACTCAGCATTGAGCATTGTTTTTTGTTTTGTTTTGGTTTGGTTTTGGTTTTTTTCCTGCAGCACGGCAGCTAACTCTGTGAAAAGAGACATAATCACCTCCCCATGGCCTGTTTCATCTGTGAGAACACAAGAAGGTGTTTTGGAAGGTGTAAATGTCCTACAAACACGTGTCCTCCCGACTTCAAGTTCGAAAGCAGGTCCCCATTCTCCTTGCACACGCTCCATCCGCGGCACTTACCAATGCACTCCTTAATGAGCTGGCCATGGTGCTGCAGATGGGACATGACGCAGGCAGCCAGTCCTCATTCCCTCTGGCGTTTCAGCTGTTTGAGGCTCTGACATCCGGCAGGTCGTCCACGGTGAGGTGGACATGACAAGTTAATTCTGCAGCAGGAGGGGCTGGAGCAAGCCTGGCGGCCATGTGATGAAAGGAGCCCTTGTTGCTGCCAGCAGGAAGTGGGGAGTGAAATATGACGAGAGGATTATCAGAGACAAATTGTATTATGAAGGAAGGAAAGTGATATCTCTTGGTGTCCCTGGAGAATTGTTCTGTCCACCTGGAATGACTCAGTAGCAGGAGGAAGGACTGATCAAAGAGGTACCAGGCAGGCTCGTTACCTCTTTGCTGTATGAAGAATGCGTGATGGCATTGGAGGTTGACAATAGCACCAAATGAATAACAGGAACAATTGCCCCCTGTTTTTTTTAGGGTTCGCAGAATCACATAATTCATGGGGGCTTCACAATGACCAATACTGGATCTTTAGGAGCTCTTGTCCGTCCTGATCCTGATCCTTTAATCCAGTCCCCCCCCACCCCCATCCCTGTGACTCGTAGGACCAATAACCAGTATGGTGGAGCTGTGCCAATTCCCTTGGTAACAATGGTGTCTAGAGGAAGCAGTCCAGTTCTCCCAAAGATCACGTGACTAAATAGCAATCTCCCTAGAACCTTTCTTTCTTCCTGCCCTACCCCACGTCTGTTCTAACTTGTGCCTGAATTTTGACCTGGCTCTTCACCTCTAGGCTTGGTTGGTTTTGATTTGCCTAGGTTGGTTAAGCATGAGCCGTAAGGGTTTTGCTTGAAACTTGCCTTTTCAACTGTTTTCTTCTCTTGGGTCCTATGACAATACACCTCAATCTGGCTGTCATTCTTCATCACCCAGATCCCAGCACACTCCACTTGACTGATACCCGGCCAGGTCTCCCCTCCCAGGCTCCTCTTACACCCAGGCTCTTCCCCAGAATTAAGAGATACCAGATATGAAATGAACTGATCTTATCTCCAGTGACTTACCCCAGGCCCCAGAGCAAAGAAGAGAATGAAGCCTTTGCCCAGAACTAAAGTTGAGGGTAATAAAACCAATCCTGACATGACTACAATCACTGCTATTACGACTGCGGGCAATAACAGCTATCCATGGACAGTGAGCCCTCATGCGCTGGTCTACGTATGTTCTACCTGGTGGGTCTATTATCGCATTTTACTGATAAGGAGATGCAGAGGTTAAGTAATTTTCCAAAGGTCAACGGGCAGTCAGACTCCAAATGGAGTGCAGAAGAGAGGGCAGTTCCGTGGACTTCCTGGTTTGGGGCTCATGTGGAGCCAAAGGGAGGAATCTCTAAGCAGCAAATCAAGAGGGAGCTCTGGCATTTCAAGTCACCGGAAGTTGACTCAAGGTGGCTTACTGGCATTGATCCAAGAAACCAGAAGGAGAGCAGGTTTAGGGTCAGTTTCACTCACTGTGGATATGGGACTGCAGCTCCTCCTTCGTAGTTTGCTTTGATCTCAGGCTGACTTCTCACGTCAATAATATTGATGCTGACAGCTCCCGGGGCTACCTGGTCCCTTGCTTGCATCCAGGAGCAGAGGGACGACTTTTCATCTACCAACCACTGCATAAAAGTCTTGAAGCTCATTCTCTTGCAACAACATTAGTCCTGTGCCTACAGGAGAACGCTATGTGCTGGTCTGCCGACACCCCAGAGGGCATACCTCTCTGATCTCTATACCTGGGTACTTTGTCTCCCAGGAACAAGGGAGTGCAGAATTGAGGAGACTGCATCTGAGTTTTTGCAACCCCTGGATTTTGCGATTCCATGAGCCTTTTCATCTCTGGCATCATAAATATCTACCAAAAACAAGGAGATAAATTGTGCCAGAAATACCTACTTCTTAGCCATCGTATCATCTCTGCAGCTGTAATTCCTAGGAAGTGACTGTAATCCATCCACCTCCTCCCATAAGAGGTGGGAGGACGAATGGAGACAACTGGCAAGGGGGAAGAAATGAGCTGTGGGCCACCAGTGGCTTTTTGGAGTCACTCACCCTGTCTTTGAAAGGTGCTCACATGGGGAGGCAGTTATTTGGTTTCTTAGGGATTAAGAGAAAGAGTAGATGGAAAAGGTGCATAGAGCATCTGGGATATAGCCAGGGTCACTGTCAGGCAGTAGGGGCTCAGCGTGAACAGGTCAATAACTTCTACATCCCCAAAAGAGCATCAGAATCCTCCACTTAGGTGCCAGGCACCTGCTCCCTCGGGGCACTGGGAGAACTGAGCAGATGGGTAAGCCTCTGTCTCAGCAGGAAGAATACAAGAATGCAAAGGCTGGGACATGACTTGGTCTCACATGGGCATCTTCTGAAGGCTGGTGCCTCTTATCTCCTCTTTGTTCTGTGCTTCCCACTTCCTATCAGCCTCCTGTTCTGACCAACTGTTAGGTTTGAATCTTCTGCCTGACTTGGACCAGATGTTGACCCAATTTTGCGTTTAGTTCCCTTGATTCCTCTCCTGGAAGCTCATTTTTGATTTGTGAATTCCACCCCTCCGTTATTTTCACCTCTTATGGCTACTCACAGGGGCCGTCATGACCACTGACACCACTTATCACGTTCCCCCTCTACGACTCAAGCTTTGCAGACAATTTCTAGTAATACTGTGAGGTTGGTTGTTATTATTTGCATTTTATCTATGTGAAAATAGAAGCTCAGGAAGGTTAAGTTACTCGCCCCAAGACTCTCAGTTTTGGAGGTCCCGTCATGGCTCAGTGGTTAATGAATCCGACTAGGAACCATAAGGTTTCGGGTTCAATCCCTGGCCTTGCTCAGTGGGTTAGGGATCCAGCGTTGCCGTGAGTTGTGGTGTAGGTTGCAGACAAGGCTTGGATCCCCACGTTGCTGTGGCTGTGGCGTGGCCGGTGGCTACAGCTCCGATTGGACCCCTAGCCTGGGAATCTCCATATACCGCGGGAGCGGCCCAAGAAATGGCAAAAAGACCTAAAAAAAAAAAAAAAAAAGACTCTCAAGTTTGTTAAGTAGCAAGGCTTAGGGATCCAAGCAGTTTCTGTCTGACCCCAATCTCCCTTTGCTTTTCACAATCTCCTACCATATCTCACGAAACAAATGAGAGCAGAGAATCAGGTTGGAAGAACTTCAGGTAAGAAGGGGGAGAGAGGCGCAGATGACCCCTGACTCCATTCCCCAGGGTTTTACCTTCCATTTGGGTCTCTTCCTGGCTGGTTCCTCCTGTGCCACCGTGCAAAGCCCCCAGGGGCCACAGCTAGACTTTTCATAGTTGAACCCAAGCTTGGCAAAACTCCCCTTTCCTCTACCCCTTTAACACGACTGAGACGGGCTGGTATTTTCAGAAAGAGTTTTACTAAACACTAAGGGAAACTGAAAGGAAATAATTGCAGAGAATACAGGCAGTGTAAAAATAGCCATCTTTCCAAGTACATATTTCTGGCTCTAAGAATCACAGTGAGAACAGCAGACAGCTTTTCTGTGGTCCAAGCCTAATGTTCAGGAAGCTGCCTCCCATCCCCCATCAAACAAACAAACAAAGAAAAATAGAGCTGCCCTAAGGTCCATTTTAGTGGCGCTCAGCCATGTCCATATACCTCTGATGTGGGCTGGGAGTCAAGATTCTGACCAGGGGAGGAATGAGTGGGGCAAGGCATGGCTGCAGGACCCCTGTTTCCCTGAGTAACCTCACCTAGTTCCTTGACCTTGATTCCTACCCAAATGCCAATGCCTTGAGTCCAGACGTCTCTCTTGAAACCTACTGCACTATCTATATGGGATGTCCTATGGGGAAATGAACGTCTCCATCCTTAAACCCATCATCTCCCTCCCTCCCAACTCCTTCCTACCTCACCGCTAAATGGCACCAGCAGGAGTCCCCCCTGTGGCTCAGCAGGAAGGAACCTGACTAGTATCCATGAGGATGCAGGTTCCATCCCTGGCCTCGCTCAGTGGGTTAAGAATCCAGCATTGCCATGAGCTGTGGTGCAGGTAGCAGATGTGGCTTGGATCCCACATTGCTGTGGCTGTGGTGTAGGCCAGCAGCTGTCGCTCTGATTTGACCCCTAGCCTGGGAACTTTCATATGCCTCATGTATGGCCCTAAAAAGAAAAAAAAAAAAAATGGAACCATCAACCACCCAGTTGAGCAAGAGAGATACTGGGAGGAAAGTCATTCCTGATTATTCCCCCGTGTACAATTGGCTATTAAGTTCTGACTGTTTTTTTTTCTCCCCCCAAAATATCCTCTTTTTCCCCCTATTACCTCCACTACTATCTGCATTCAATCACCTTTCTCTCTTATTGGACTGCTGTCTCAGCCTCTCTCCTACTTAGTGTTATTACCTTTAGTTTTACCTCCTAGAGTTTGTTTTCTATGCTTAGGATAAAATTTTTTAAAGACAAATTGGATTATGCCATTTTCCCCCCTGCCTAAAAACCCTCCAGGAATCCTCTGTTGCCCTCAGAATAAAATATGAAATTAATCTGCCCCTGCTTATTCCTCCAGGCTTGTTAATATCAGACACCCTGGACTTCTTCTACCTGGTAACTCATGCCTGGTCCTTGCTCTTGTCTTTCGGAGCAGCATTGATTTCCTCTCATGTGCTGCACTGACATCGGGCTTCCACTATGCTCTTTTCTCTAAATGGAATACCCTTGTCCCAAGCCCCCTTGCCAATTTCACTTATTAGGTCTTAATTTAGATGTAAGTAGCTCCAGAATTTTCTCTGCATCCCCAAAAAAGTTAAGTGCCTTTCCTATGAGCCCTAAGGTAATACTGATCACTTAGAGTGTCTTCTAGCTTTTAGGAATATCTGTCCAATTATAGAGGTGTGTGGGCAAAGTGACCATGTTATCACCATTTTTTTTTTCTTTTTTCTTTTTAGGGCTACTTCTGCGGCACATGGAGGTTCCCAGGCTAGGGGTCCAATCAGAGCTACAGCTGCCAGCCTATGCCACAGCCACAGCAATACAGGATCCAAGCCGCATCTGCGACCTACACCACAGCTCACAGCAACGCTGGATCCTTAACCCAGTGCGTGAGGTCAGAGATGGAACCCACAACCTCATGGTTCCTAGTCAGATTGGTCTCCGCTGTGCCACAACGGGAATGCCTACATCACCATTTATTATCACAGCATCTGGCACAGATTAGGCAACACTCAATAAATGTCTGATAAATGGATGAATTGGTGGAGGAAAAGTGAAAATAGGGTGCATGGGAGCTTGGAGGGGATGGAGTAATTAAACACTGGTGTAGAAAACCAGGGAACCAATTCATTTAACAAATATTTCCAGAGCCTCTCCTCTGCATCAGGCTGTGTGTTTGGCAATATGCACCCAGGACACAGGGACCAGTTTTCCTTTTAATTGGCAAGACCCCTGATCTTGAATCACTTAGCTCTAGTTAACATTTTCCCTGCTGTGAATCTCACCTTTTAGCAGGCCTGACTGTGTACTCCGAAGCAGTTCCTGGAGGCCTTGTCTGGCCAGTTTGTAGCAGCGGAATTAATTTTTAAAAGAAAAAATGAGGTGTTCCCGTTGTGGCTCTGTCGAAATGAACCCGACTAGTATCCATGAGGATGGGGGTTTGATCCATGACCTTGCTCAGGGGCTAAGGATCTGGCATTGCCATGAGCTGTGGTGTAGGTCACAGACCTGGCTCCTATCCCACATGCTGTGACTGTGGCTGTAGCCAAAAGCAGCAGCTCTGAGTTGACCCCTAGCCTGGGAACTTTCATACGCTGCATGGAGGCCTTAAAAATAAATAAATACATACATAAATAAATAAATAGTTCCTTCCTCTTTCTTCTTCTCTCCTTTCCCTTTGTTTTTCTCTCCTTTTCTTTTCTCTCCTTTCATATTTAAATGAAACCCTATGTCATTCCTGTCTTTCCCGCTTTCATCTTCCTCTTTTAATTCATTTGTGATGCTCCAGATTTCACTTTTATTGTGATTTACTTTAAAATGTGTCGAGGGCACCTTTCTGAAGGTGGTGTGTGAGCCTCACAATTGATTACCCAGGATCCTCTGTGATTGACAGGTCCCCAGTGGAGCGTCCGGCAGAGGAGAGGGTTGGTGAGTGCAGGCGCTGCAGAGTGGGAAAGGGATTAGTGTTAATTCCTCCCAGACACCTCCTTGTGATGTTTCTCAGTCAATAGGAGATTAGACAGGGGAGAAGGTTTAAACAGAGTCCTGCCGGTTCTCATCACCTGCTAATCCCCTCTCCTCCATTCCCACAATAGACCGCGGTTCAGGGGCCTCGGGCGTGTATCTGCGGACGCACACAGAGCACGCCGAGGCCTTCCTTCCTGCTCCTGGACCTGTCAGGAAAGACCTGAGAAGCAAAGACTTCTGGTGTTGTTTCCAGGCAAAGGGGATGCTGGGAGATGTGATCAGAAGCTGCCACTCGGTCCATGGGGTTGGTGGGAGGGCAAGGTAGGAAAAGAGTGGGTGAGGAGTTGCCAGTCATGGCTCAGGTTCGATCCCTGGCCTTGCTCAGTGGGTGAAGGATCCAGCGTGGTGGTGAGCTCAGTGGTGTAAGTCGCAGGCATGGCTCAGATCCCTTGTTGCTTTTGGCTGTGGGGGTGCAGGCTGGCAGCTGCAGCTCTGATTAGACCCCTAGCCTGGGACCTTCCACTTGCTATGGGTGGGGCCCTAAAAAAATAAGAAGAAGATGAAGGATAAGAGGAGTGGGTGATAGGGAGAGAGAAAGAGAGCAGGGGAGATTTTCATCAGCATCTCATCATTACTGTGCTATGCAGCCCCAGTCTTGTGCTGGACAGACGCTAGGGTGGACCCAGAGATCCTCAACCCTGGCTGTTTCCACCCTTGTGTGAGTCCTTTCCCTTCAGTGTAAACGGACCCTGCCGCCTGCTTCTAATCCATGAATATGTCAAAGGTTTCGGGGCACAGTGTGACGGTGTTAGGTAAGGCTCATTTTGCTGACCAACTCGCTCTAGACACTCCTCTCTCTGTGTGTCTGACTTTGAAGTGAGCTGCTATAAATCCTACAGCTGCAAGGAACTGGATGCTGCCGACTAACAGGAGTGGGCTGGGAAAAGGATCTCCAGCCTCATATGAGAACCCAGTTCTGGCTGACACCTCGACTGCAGCCTTGCGACCCCTGAGCAGAGAACCATAAGCTCAGCCTCCTGATGCACAGAGACTGGGAGATAACAAATGCGTAACGTCTGTAGTGGTAGAAACCGACAGTGATGGGAAATGAATGGAATGGTGCCTTTTCATTCCTGGCTTGAGCACCAGGGCCTGGATGTGTTCATTAAAAATATCTCTTGGGAAAGGACTGTCAATCCACCTATACACAGGGACCGTTCTAGAGATAGTAGAGAGAGAGAGAAGGAGCTAGATCGAAGAGACCTAAAGTAAGAAAACAAACCTACTTCCCCTTAATTCTCTTTCTTCTTCTTTCTTCTTTTCTTTTCTTTCTTTTTCTTCTTTCTTTCTTTTCTTTTCTTTCTTTTTTTTTGCTCTGCCTGCTGCATGTGGAAGTTCCTGGGCCAGGAATCAAACCCACACCACAGCTGTAACCAGAGCCATAGCAGTGACAACACCAGATCCTTAACTCACTGAGCTGCTAGGGAACTCCCACATGGGAGCCTTAGAAACTGTGGATCCTTGTTAAAAAAAAAAAAAAAAAAGGACTACTGCATTAACCACTTAGTAAATAATTTAGAAACTCATACGACTCATAGCAAAAAAAAAAAAAATCTTATTTAAAAGTGGACAAAAATGGAGTTCCTGCTATGGTGCAATGGGACTGGCAATGTCTCTGAAGTGCTGGGCTGCAGGTTCAGTCCCCAGCCCAGCACAGTGGGTGAAGGATCCGGTGTTGTCACAGCTGTGGTGTAGGTTGTAGCTGTGGCTCAGATCTGATCCCTGGCCTGGGAACTCCATATGCTGCAGGGTGGCCAAAATATAAAATAAAATAGATAAAAATGGGCAAAGAACTTGAATAGACATTTTTTTTTGAATAGACATTTTTCTAAACAAGACATATAGACAGCCAACAGGTACATGAAAAGATGCTTAACATCGCTAATCATCAGGGAAATGCAAATCAAAACCACAGTGAGATATCATTTCATAGCTGTTAGGATGGCTATTATCTAAAAGACAAACCATAACAAATGCTGACAAAAATGGAGAGAAAAGGAAATCCTTATACACTATTGGTGAGAACACAAATTGGTGCAGCCAGTATGAAAAATATTATGGAAGTTCCTCCAAAAATTAAAAATAGAACCACCATATGACCCGCCAAAATGAAGAGATCTCTGCATTCTCAAGTTCTTTTCATCATTGTTTATATTAGTCAAAACATGGATACAATGTTTATATTAGTCCAAGACATGGGCTAATATTGTTTATATTAGTCAAGACATGGAAACAGCCTAAGCGGTGTCCACTGATGGATGCATGGATAAAAAACATTGTGATAGATAGATAGATAGATAGATAGATAGAAGATAGATAGATAGATAGGAGCATACAGAAATTCCAGCAATACCTGAGCCACAGCAGTAGCCATGCTGATCCTTAACTGCTAGGCCACCAGGGAACTCCCTGTCTCCCTTTTTTTACATCCAGTTATTGTCAACATTGAATGAGATAATGTGGTGAAGCATCCTCAGCACCATGTCTAGTCCCTAGCTTCTCATGCAATACATGCTAATTTTTTTTCTCCTTTGTATGTGTAGAGGAGGGATCTGAGAAATAACCAGGATAAAATGAAGCTTCTCAGGGATGAAAATCTACATCTCAGAGCAGTGGGCTTCCTTCTTCTTTAGTCCTTACCTCTGATTTCTTCCTATTTCCTTCCTTCGATCTCCCAAGCAAATACATTCAAAGTGCATAGAACAGAGCCTGGCCACAAATGTTATTTTTTTTTCCCTGTGGCTGTTGTTAGCATTTTTTATCGTAAGCATCATCATTGTCATCATCATCATCACCTACATTATTATCATCGCTATCATCATCATCATGTAAGCATCATCCCCCCCCACCATATCATCATTACCATCATCACCACCACACATCACATACCACATCATCACATCATCAGCATCACCACTATCATCACCATCATCACCACCACTATCATCAGCACCACCACCATCATCATCATCACCATCATCACCACCACTATCATCAGCATCACCATCATCACCACCATCATCACCGCCATCATCACCGCCATCATCATCACCACCATCATCATCATTACCATCATCACCACCATCATCAGCATCACCATCATCATCACCATCATCACCACCACTATCATCAGCATCACCATCATCACCACCATCATCATCATTACACATCATCACCATCATCCCATCACCACTACATCACATCACCCCTAATCATCATCACCCATATCTCAGCACCCCCATCATCACCATCATCATCATCACCGCCATCATCACCGCCATCATCATCACACATCATCATCATACCATCATCACCCCATCATCAGCATCACCATCATCATCACCATCATCAAACCACCATCATACATCACCTAATCACACCTCATCACCACCCACTATCATCAGCTCACCATATCACCACCATCCTCATCATAACACCATCATCAGCATCATCAGCATCACCATCTCACCACTATCATCGCATCACCCTCATCAATCACCATATCACCAACCACATATCATTCAGCATCACCATCATCATCGCCATCATCACCACCACTATCATCAGCACCACCATCATCACCACCATCATACACCCATCCAATCACCAACATCATAATCATTACCACCATCATCACACACATACATAATACACCACATCAATCACACATACCATCATCACCCCAAATCATCACACATCATCAAAGCCATCATCACCACAACTATCTCAGCAATCACATCATCACCACCATCATCACCGCCATCATCATCACCACCATCATCATCATTACCACCATCATCACCATCATCAGCATCACCATCATCACCACTATCATCGGCATCACCATCATCATCACCATCATCACATCACCATCACCATCATCACACCACTTCATCGGCACACCAATCATCATCACCACTATATCATCACATCCCATCACACCAGCATCATCACCGCCATCATCGCCATCATCATCACCACTATCATCAGCACCACCACCATCATCATCATCATCACCACGTCTTCCCTCTTAGCCCATTTTCCTTTCTCCAGTAGAGGCACTATACCTTTAACTCTTTCTGTAATGCTGGAACTGGAGCCTGTGTAAATTATATTTCCTGAACTCCCCTTCCATCTGGCTTTCTGTTCAGTTTTGTCATCAAGGAGATATTGTCGTGGGGGGCAGGGGGAAGCCTTATATTTGCCTTCCCTTTTTCTGCTTTTGGCAGTGTTTCCAGAGGAAGCTGCATCTTCTTTGGGATGACCCCAGCTTTAACCACAGCAGCCTCCTTCTTGGTGATCATAGCATCAGCAGGAGGGCCCTCTTCAATGCTTCCAACAGCAGACCTTCTTTTTGGCTTTAATGCAGACTTGACTGTCTCTGGGGAGTGGCGGGGGGAGTGGGAGGGAAGGGGAAGGGGGAAGAGGAGGCGGAGAAAGAAGGCAGGACAATGGAGAAGAATGGAGAAGAAAGTGGAGGCAGCGCAGGCTTGGACCCTGTTTTTCCCCTGAATGTGTTTGGGTGAATAGCCATTGTTCTCAGTCCAAAGATCAATCAAAAATACTGAAAATAGCAGAGGAGAAGCATAGGAAAAATCTGAGTCCTTGACCACATGGTTGAGTAACTGAGTCAACTAACCCTGGAAGCTTCCTACATTTAGACTTTGCTTTCTTGAGATAAACTTCCTTATAGTTTTACCACTTTAAATCAGTTTCTGTTAGTTTCAGCCATTATCATCCTATGGAAAGACAGACAGACAGAAGAAATCTTCTCCCTCTCTTTATCCTCCTTCCATCGTCCGTCTCCTTTTCCCTCTTCCCTCCTTCCCCTCCCCCTCTCCTCCACCTTTCCTCCTCCTTCTTCTTTTTCTTCTCCCTGTCCCTCTCTCTCTCCTCTTCCTCATCTTCTCCTTCTCCTCCTTCTTCTTCTCCCACTTTTTCTTCTCTTAGAAAACAGGAAGATTTGTCCAGAAGCACCACAATGTTAGTTTCCTCTCCTATTTCATTGGCTGCAATAGAAGCTTATGTCCATACCCAAGTATGGCTGTAAAAAGGGATTGAATGATCACAATTCGCCTAGACTTGTGTGGTATAGGGTATGACATGGAGTCAACCACCAAGAACTATGACATATCTGTGATTTTTACCCTACTGCTACAGCTTCTTGGAAGCTGGCAGAAGACCTGAATTCGTGAGTCAGAGCCAAAGGACACTGATTGCTCACAGCACAGTAGGCAGCATGGGCTTCAGATTTTCATGGTTTTTCTTGCCTCTCAAATCCCAGAGGAACAACATACAAGGACCCAGAAGAGTTTCGTCACAGCTAAGGAAAACCAAACTTGGAGAACTCACATATTTCATAATAGGCAACAAGGAAAGCATCCATGTTCTGTGCTCAAATGTCAGACAACCTAACATATGTGTATTTAGAATTTCAGAAGGAAGAGGGGCACTGGAGAATGTATTTGAAGAAATAATGGCTAAAAAACTATATTTGATGAAAACTATACACTTACAGAATCAAAGAGCTCAATGAGCCCTAAATAGACCAATCATTAAGAACACTACACAGGAGTTCCCATCATGGTGCAGTGGAACCATGAGGTTGTGGGTTCAATCCCTGGCCTTGCTCAGTGGGTTAAGGATCCAGTGTTGCTGTGAGCTGTGGTGTAGGTTGCAGACATGGCTTGGATCTGGTGTTGCTGTGGCTCTGGAGTAGGCTGACAGCTCTAACTCCGATTAGGCCCCTAGCCTGGGAACCTCCATATGCTGTGGGTACGGCCCTAAAAAGACAAAAGACAGGAAAAAAAAAGGAAAAGAAAGAAAGAACATTACACAAACATTACATCATTGTTAAACCACTAAAAACTAGTAATAATGAGAAAAGAAGAACAGCCAGAGCAAAATAAAGATAGAAAGCATGCAGAGGAACAAATTTAACAACCACAGCAGATTTCTCATCAAAATTTGTATCAGCAAGAAGACATCGGAGCGACATATTTGAATCAGAAAAATTGTTTATCCAGTGAAAATGTTTTTCCAAAATAATTGGAAAAATAAAAGCTGGGCCAATTTATGAACAAATTACATTATGACAATTTTTAAGCTATTGAGGCAGAAGGAGAATGATATCAGAGAAATTTCGAACTACACAGAGGAATAAATACCACCAAAAGTGGCAAATGTTGGAATAAATATAAAATGCTTTTTCTCGTTTTTAATTACTCTAAAGTTAATTGATTGTTTAAAGCGAACATATTAGCAATATATTGTGAGGTTTATAACACAGGTAGAAAAAAAATTGCGAGATAATAGTAGCACACGGGATGGGGAAGGGGAGAGGAAAGTGCACTGCTGTAAAATTCTTACACTATCCTTGAAGGGGTATAACACTGTTTGAAGATAGACTCTGATTAATTAAAGTTGTATAATGTAAACTTGAAAGCAACCACTAAGAAAATAAATGAAAGAAGTGTAGTCAATAAGCCAATTGTAGAGACAAAATGAAAGACTAAAATGGACTGAATTCATTCAAAAGAAGGCAGGAAAGGAAGGAAAAAAAAGAACAAAGAACAGATGGAATAAGAAGAAAACAAATGTGCAATATGGTAGTTTTAAAACCCAATCATATTGATGATTACATTACATCAAAATGGTATAACACTCCAGAGATGCTCAGACTGGATAAAAAGCGAACATCAGACTCTGTTATTTACAAGAAACCGCTTTAAATATGAAGACACGGGATTAAAAGGAAAAAGATGGAGCGATATATACCATGCAAATACTTATCAGAACTCCAGGCTGCCCTTAATGCTTTATTTACATGCATTACCTCAATGAATATTTTAAACAATTTATGATAAACAAAGTACCGTTTTAAAGATGGAGAAACTCCACAGTCTATTCTCTTAACTACATAAGAGTTTAGACTTCTGGAAGGTGGGAAACACGTTGTATTTATGCTTATGTCTACAGGGTCTGTACATTTCCATCATGAGATGTGACTCAAAGTAGCTGATTGATAATTAGATTTTTATCAGTTTATCAACAATGATTGGCTGGCTGGCTGGATGAAGAAGTGAAGAAATGATTGCACCCAGAGATTCAGTTTGCCTCATCATTCCCATTGGTAGTGTGTGCCCTAAGAGACCTCAGTTGGAAAATGAGAGCTAACTTTTCCAGCAGCAGCAGATAATATCACATACCCACAATCAGGGTAAGATTTCAAGTTCTTTGGTGCAAGGGGCATGTCTGAATTTGGTTACTGAAACCTCACAGGACAGCCTTCTAGGACGCGGAGCTGGCACTGGGGTGGAACTGGCGAAGCCTTAACACCAAGTTTCTTCCTTCTAAAACTAATCCCTCTTCAACTTTAAGAACAAACTTCTCACCTCCTACCACCCCCCTGTATGGCATCCTGTCGAAAAGCAATGTCTGGTCAGATGAGAATCGAGTGCGTTGTTATATATTTAAATACTGCCACAGACACATAAAATTACATCTCTCTTGCAAGTTTAGAGCATAAGGATAATGTGTTTGCCAGTTGTTAGGATGATCAAACTCATCAAAACCATTCAGAGTATATTCGGTGGACTAAGGCCATTATTAAACTTCTCACAGTCTCTTGCATGTCTTTGTTTAAAAACTCCTTTCTTAGAATGAGTTGAGTTTAAGGTATAGATAGCCACTGGAGATTTCTCCAGCAAAATAATAGGAATAGTAGTGGAGGGATCAGGGGACTTCGTTGTAAACTACACAAGTGTCTCATATCATCCAAGGGGAAAGCAGGAGCTGAGCCTTAGGAAAAAAGCTGGAACAGGGTCTAGAAAGACGTTGGGACAGTCTCTAGTTCACGTGTTTACTTGTCTTTGAGCAATTATTTCATATTCTTCTAAGTTTTTTTTTTTGTCTTTTTTTGTTGTTGTTGTTGTTGCTATTTCTTGGGCCGCTCCCGTGGCATATGGAGGTTCCCAGGCTAGGGGTCAAATTGGAGCTGTAGCCACCGGCCTACGCCAGAGCCACAGCAATGCGGGATCCGAGCCGCGTCTGCAACCTACACCACAGCTCACGGCAACACCGGATCGTTAACCCACTGAGCAAGGGCAGGGACCGAACCCGCAACCTCATGGTTCCTAGTCGGATTCGTTAACCACTGCGCCACGACGGGAACTCCCAAGGTTTTCTTTTCTGATTCTTCAATACACGTTAACCTAACCTTGGCCACATGATGAAATCTTGAGTTAACAACTTATGCAGACTTAACTAGGACATCTAGAACCAAATTTCAAGTTTCTAGGAGAATTATTCAGATGGGCCCATTTGGATTTAAAGTCACCTAGAGGAATCACCAGTGTTATTCTGTTGGGTAGTGGAAATAATTAGAGTCATTTTTTAAAAATCGAGATAAACATTCCAGGGATATAAACGTCTCATCTTCATGAATCTTGGCACAAAGTCTGACACATGATAAGTAGTTGTGAAGGATTTTAATTGCAATCTGTCTAATCCTAACACTCGGAAGTAACTTCTGCCTAAATTGCTATTTTCCTCTATCTGTACATAACTCATTTATTCTGCTCTGTACCAGTCAGTGTCGGCTAAGTTAGGCCATATAACAACTGAACCCCCAACTCTTAGTGACTTAGAATTCTCAAAGTGTGGTCCCTGGATAGGCTGCATCAATAGCACCTGGAAACTTGGGAGAAATGAGGATTCTTGGTCTCCACTCCAGACCTGACCCGCTGAATGAAAAACTGGGATGGGGCCCATTTTTCTTGTTTTCCCATGCCCTCTGGTTGCTGTTGGTGTACACGAAAGTTTAAGGACCACTGGCTTAGTACAATGAAGATTTGTTTCTCATTAAACTTCTAAGAGCCCTGGGGTTGTCCATAGCTCCATTCTACATCAGCTCACTTTGCCAGCATATGGAGCAGACCCTATGGAGACCAAAAAGAAAGATATGATGAACCAAGAGCTAGCTTTTTTCGGACTGCACCTGCAGCACATGAAAGTTCCCAGGCTAGGGGTCAAATCGGAGCTGCCGCCTACCTACGCCCCAGCCACAGCAACGCCAGATCCAAGCCATGTCTGCAACCTACACCACGGCTCATGGCAATGCTGGATCCTTAACTCACTGATGGAGGGCAGGGATTGAACCTGCATCCTCATGGATGCTAGTCAGATTTGTTTCCACTGAGCCATGATGGGAACTCCCAAAGCTAGTTCTTGAAACTTTGCTCCGAAGTTACATTCCTTGTCCTCAGCAAATCTCATGGGAATGAGACAGAAACATACAATCCTATCACAGAGAGGGGATACTTAGGAAGGGAAACAGAACTATTGTATCCTTTTTTTTTTTTCATTTTCTTATGTCTCTATAGATTTACAAATGGCAGTAAGAGTAATGCCTTAACAAACATTTTTCAAGGCCATGGAACAATCGTAATTGTTCCTGTTATTAAGATTGCCATTGTGGCTGGGTTAAGAACCTGACTAGTATCCATGAAGATTTGGGTTCGATCTCTGGACTCGTTCAGTAGGTTCAGGATCCACCATTGCCACAAGCTGTAGCCTAGGTTGCAAATTCGGCTCAGATCAAGTGTTGCTATGGCTGTGAAGTAGGTCAGCACTGCAGCTCTGATTTGACCCCTAGCCTTGGTGAGGCCCTAAAAAGAAAAAAAAAAAAAAAGATTGTTTTGTTCAGCTTGCATGGCCATTTTTATGATTCCACACTCTTGGGCACAAGGAGGTCTTCCTGTATTTGGAAGAGCAGTCATATAACCTCCCACATACTTTTTCCTACCTCTGCTCAAATGTACCTTCTCAGAAAAGTTGTCCCTAACCTGCCTGATTTACTATCGTCCTGTTCCTCCACCCTCGGTCACTCTATCATATGACCCTATTTAATTTTCTTCGCAGTGCTTACATCAAGCTGAAGCTACTTTAGTAGTTTAGTTAGTCTAAATTTTTTTTTTACCCCATAAACTTTATCAGAACAGGGGCTTTGTCTATATTATTCACAGATTTATCCCCAGGATTAGAGCAGTGCCTCACCCAAAAATGTTCATTAAACACGGGGGGACACATAGGTGTTACCATCCCCTGAGATGAACCAACGAAACACCCCACTGCTGCTTAAACTGGAGCTGGGGCCTTTCCTGAGTCTGACCCAGGAGCTGGGGATGGCGGAGAAGAAGGATCCCAATATGATGCCCAGACATAATGTCCAGTATGGACTCAGGTCTGCTGGGTGAGGAGCTCGTTTAGGGAAGCTCTCAGCTCTCAGCTTAGGACTCCACCCTGGTGTCTACCTCTTCCTTCCTCACTTTGAATATAGCCAGCTTTCCTTCTTTCTTTTTTCCTTTTTCCTTCCTTCCTTCCTTCCTTCTTATCATTTTAGGGCCACACTTGCAGCATATGGAACTTCCCAGGCTAGGGGTCAAATCAGACCTGCAACTGCTGGCCTATGCCACAGCCACAGCCACAGCCACAGCAACCCCAGATATGAGCTGCATCTGTGACCTATACCATTGCTTATGGAAACCCTGGATCCTTAACCCACTGGGCGAGGCCAGGGATCAAACATGCATCCTCACCAACATTATGTTGGATTCTTAACCTGCTGAGCCACAATGGAAACTTCATACCTAGCATTTCAAAGGAGGTTTCTCCTACCTCTTCTTAATGAGACAGATCAAATATCCTGGGAGAAGACCTTATTCCCATCTCTAGAAGGGATAATATTTGAGTTGTGTAATTCATTCATTTGAAAAATATTTGCGGAGTCCCCACTATGTGCTAGGAAATAGGAATGAACACGACGGAAAAATCCTTACCCTGATGGAACTTATAATGGAGGAAGGTAGACAGGGACTAGTTTTTAAAAAATTAATATCCAGTATGTCTAGTGATGAGAAGCAATATGAGAAAAAATTTAAGCAGAGCAGGGTGACTAGAGGGTGCTATTTTATATACTGTGACCAGAGAAGACCTCTCTCATCAGGGGAACCTTGAGGAATGGTTGAAAAAAAGTAAGAAAGCTGGTATCTGGTGCAAGAGAATTCCAAGAAGAGGGCAAAGTCCTTCAGGCAGTGGTGTGATTGACATGTTGGAGAAATTAAAAAGGTATCTGAATGATTGGAGCAGAGCGAGCCAGGGCTCAGACTTTTGGACCATGACCCACAGTGAGACGTAAAATTTCTATTGGAACTGAGTACACACACACACAGAATTCAAAATTTCACAAAGGAATACTTACCTTTATCCTGTGCAATGAACCCTGACATTGTCTATTCTATTTTATTCTACTTCATTAAAAATTCTGGTCATGACGAGGTAAATTGATTACATAACCTACTAGTAGACCAGAACACACAGGTACACTGAGACAGGTAGAAAGTGACAGGAATTAAGATCAGAGAGGGGAGTTCCCTTTGTGGCTCAGCTGTTAATGATCCCGACTAGGATCCATGAGGTGGTGGGTTCGATCCCTGGCCTCGCTCAGTGGGTTAAAGATCTGGCGTTGCTGTGAGCTGTGGTGAAGGTCACAGATGTGGCTTGGATCCTGAGTTGCTGTGGCTGTGGTGTAGGCTGGCAGCTACAGCTCCGATTCAACCCCTAGCCTGGGAACTTCCAAATGCCGTGGGTGCGGCCCTGAAAAGCTAAAAAAAAGATCAGAGAGGTCGTGAAGGGCAGAGAATAGGCTTCTGTAGGTTCTGGAAGGGGGCTGGGTGAGTAAGAAGGCTATTAGAACATTTAGAGTTAAGGAGTGATTTGTGTCTTTGGAGATTGACTCTGGCTGCTCTTTGGAGAATGTAATACAACAGGCCCAAAGTGGAGGCGCAGAGAACAGTAAGAGGCTACTGTGATAGCCCAGGTAAGAGATGATGTTTGTTTGGAACAGACAGGTAGGAGACCTGGTGAGAAGTGGTTTGATTATAGATTTATTTCAAAGGTAGACCCAACAGGATTTTCTGATGGATTGGTTGTGGGGTGATAAATTAAGGCGGAAGACAAAGCCAATTCCAATACGAGTGACTGGAGGAATAGAGCTGTCATTTTCTGAGAAAGGTCAGACCGAGGGAGGATGAAGTTTGGGAGAGGGAGCGAGAACAGAAGTTCTGTTTGGGGCATGAAAACTTGGGAGATGCCCAAGGGGAGATGTTAAAAAGTCAGTTTTATGTTTAAGTCTGGAATTTAGTGCTGGAGACCTACATTTTGAGTGATGAGTGTATTATGCACGGAGCTGAAAGCCTTATTGGATGATATTACCTAGGAATCATGCCTGAGATACAGAACAATGAGGTCTAACATCTGAGCCCTGAGGCATGTCAACATTCAGAGTCTGGAAAAGAGGGGGAGATGCCAGCAGAGGGGGCTGAGAGAGAGTGACAGGAAAGGGAGACCAAGATGGAGCGATGTCCTGTTTCCCGAAGAAGGGAGTTGTCATGTGCAGCAAGTGCTGCTAACATGAGAAGTAAGATCAGGACTGAGAAGTGACTCTTGTATTGGACCATGTGGAGTTTCATTGGGATTGGCTTAAAATATAGCCTGATTGGATTTGGTTCCAGAGAGGATGGCTGGATGTGAAGGAGACACCGAGGGTTTGGGAAATTATTTTTTAAGGGCCTCCTTGTAAAGGAAAACAGAGAAATGGGGTGGAAGGATGTAATACTTGCAGCTGTGTCAGGATTTTTTGGTCACAAAGGAAAGACCAACAAAACTTCGGGAACTTTGGCCAGACTTTGCATTGATGATGTGCTGACGTCCTTAAGTAAATAGTAACTATTCCTAGGCTGTAAGCCACTCTCAAACAATCTGTTACTTGCAGCCAGGAGTTCCCGTCGTGGCGCAGTGGTTAACAAATCCGACTAGGAACCATGAGGTTGCAGGTTCAATCCCTGGCCTTGCTCAGTGGGTTAAGGATCTGGCGTTGCCGTGAGCTGTGGTGTAGGTCACAGGCGCGGCTCGGATCCCGCATTGCTGTGGCTCTGGCGTAGGCCGGCGGCTACAGCTCCGATTCGACCCCTAGCCTGGGAACCTCCACATGCGGTGGGGGGCAGCCCAAGAAATGGGAAAAAGACAAAAAAAAAAAAAAATACTTGCAGCCAAGTGCATCCCAGTAGAAATGGCACTGAATACATGCTTTCACCAGGCCCATATCTTCCTGGCAACATTGCAGTGTAGCTTGGGGTGTGGGTACTGGTATAAGTTCCCAATGGACTGCTGAACAGCTGTATGTTTTGGGGTATATTACCTAAAATACATAGCCTTCACTTCTTCATCAAAACAGTGGGTGTACCATTGTTCTGAATCCATAGGGTTTACTTAGAGGATTGGATGAGATAATCCCTAGAAAGCACTTAGGCATTGCTTTGAAAATTATAAATGTTCAATAAATACAAGAAATTGGTGTTATTTTCTATAACTTCCACTTAACAGAGCTGGTTAAGGAAAACCCTTTGCACAGGCCCAGCCTTTGGAAAACCTACAAAAAAAGCCCAGCTACCCGTGGCTTCCCTGGTCGGCCAGAGAGCTCCGAACAAAAATGACCTTGAATAAACTTCCAGATCAGGGATCAGGGCCCAGAAGAGGAATTGCTGAGCTCTGAGTCCTGGACATTTTTCTGCTGGAACAATAGGGCAGCACAGTTCCCTTCACAGCTGTCTCCCTCCCTCCCCTGGCCCGCCCTCCCTTTGATAGAGTTATTCAGTTGTGCATCACGCCACAGTGGCCACCGGAATACCCAAGTTCTCTGCAAACCTCCTAAGTGTATTGATTGCTGAGCAAGCCTGCCTCGGAACAATTACATCAAATGACAATTGTCAAAAGTGTTGGCAGTTCTTTGGCCTGTGATGGCCAGGCTCCACTTCCTTTGCAGGTTGGCCCCTGGAATTTGTAATAAACCTGCCTGGCTCCCTGCCCCCCATACTTCCCCAATCCCCAGCAGCACAGGCCCCTGAGTCCCCAGAGCTGTCCTGGCTTGCCTTAGGCTCTGGAACTCACCAGCCTCTTCTTCAGAAGGAAAAAAAAAAAAAAAAATCCTTGAATACCTAGCCTACCTGAGGTTCTCATGGAGATCTGTACTCCAGCCTCAGGGTAAGCCTGGCTCCTGTTTCTTCTGACCCAGGAATTTCAGCTCCTGTTCCAGTTCTTGGCTTATCCTCCTCTTGAACCTCCCTCAGACCTGCACTTCTTCACTTTGCTATCATCCTTTTTCCAGCTGAGGCCCCCTGACCTCCATCTTCGGCTCAGCCTTTCATCTGATTTCTAGAGTCCTATTTTGATCTGACCTGGGAAGGGCACCCCCTCTACCGAGTCTAGGCATTGCTTTGGAAATGGCACATATTTCTTACCTTTTATTGTCCCTGTCAATCATCTGAAGAAGGTCAAGGCAGAAGAACCATGGACTATCCCAAGGGCACACAAATAGTAAGTGGGAGGGAGGGTAGTTTTTTAGGTTGTGAGATGCATCTGAAGGGTTTGCCTTCCTCTTCTCCTGCAACTTTGCTTCCTTTTACCCTTCCTTCAGTAGTTCTTCATTTCCTAGGTGAATTTGGGAATCTGTTTCATCACTAGAAGTCTAATGTGCTGTCCATTGTGTGACAGAGCCACCTAAATTTGGGAAATCTGGTTTTTTTGTGGGTTTTTTTTTTTTTTCACTTTTTAGGGCTGCACATGTGGCATATGGAAGTTCCCAGGCTAGGGGTTAAATCAGAGCTACAGTTGCTGGCCTACACTGCAGCAATGAGGGATCCAAGCCACATCTGTAACCCATACCGCAGCTCACAGCAAAGCTGGACCTTAACCCACTGAGAGAGGTCAGGGATTGAACCCAGGTTCTCATGGATACTAGTCAGGTTTGTTACTGCTGAGCCACAACAGGAACTTCCTCAACTTGGGAAATCTGATGAGGCTTGGTATTCAAGTGATCAGGGTGACTATCCATACAAAGAAAACACTGGGATGATAACAGCTTGTCTTTCTTTCTCTCCTCTCCCTGTGCGTCTCTCTTCCTCTCTCAGACTTGAGTGTTATCAGCTGGTAAGTTATGATTTGGTCCCATGGGGTTGGAAGAGACCTCTGTCTCCCAGGCTTTAGGTGAACCTTTTATTATCCAGGTAAATTTATCAGATTTGGTCCCAGGGTGTTGGAAGAGACCCCTGTCTCCCAGGCTTTAGGTGAACCTCTTATTATCCAGATAAATTTACCAGAGAACTCTGCATGTGGCTTTAGGCACAAGCCCAATAGTCAAATTCTACTGAGTTTCCCCATTTGTCATTGTCCTTTATGAGTATCTCTCCTTTGGGATGGAGCCAGGATGCTTGGATCTGAACATTCCTTTGGGTTCCAAAGACTAAAACTTTATGATGAATTCTTGAACATCACGTCTGGCAGGCTTCAAATCCAGTGCTCTGAATGTACCAAACTTAGTATAACACAAGGCATTAAATGCAGCAATAAAGGCCTTTCCAGCACTGAACAAAGCCGAGCTCTGATGGGATCTCCCATGTATAATAAAATGTTAAGCATTTGCTCAAACATGCCTTTAATCTCAGAAAATTCTATCCGCACACTTCCTCTGGATATTCTACAGTGGCTTCAAGTTTCTTAGGTTTGGCTGAATAAAATACCATCACTTCAATAATGGGAAATACAAAGCGTTTTCAAAGGAATGTGCTGTACAAGAAGCGTTCGTTTTATTTTATTTTTTAAACTCCAACCATGGACTTTTAATATCTGATGTTTGAATTTGTCATTAGGGGACTTTTTTTTTTTTATCATCCTACATTTCCGTGGCAGAAGAGAGAAGAGAGACTTAGGTTTATTAAAAGAACAGTAGGAGTTCCTGTCGTGGCGCAGTGGTTAACGAATCCGACTAGGAACCATGAGGTTGCGGGTTCGGTCCCTGCCCTTGCTCAGTGGGTTAAGGATCCGGCGTTGCCGTGAGCTGTGGTGTAGGTTGCAGACGCAGCTCGGATCCTGCGTTGCTGTGGCTCTGGCGTAGGCCGGTGGCTACAGCTCCGATTTGACCCCTAGCCTGGGAACCTGAACAGTAAAACGTCTTGGAGAAGCTGTTCTGTGTTGGGTTGGTTAGAAAACGAGGAGGCAGCAGGTCCAAAAAGAAAGAGGTTATTCTACATCTCAAAGGCACTACCCTTGGCAGAGGCAGGGGACTCACCCGTTCTTGTGGAGAGTTCCCTCCAAATATGTCCCTGGATTCACCCTCAGCAACAAGGTTCATGCTGGTTCGTTCACTCAATCCACTTTTCCCGTTTTACTCTGTGACCCACGTTTAGCCCTTGCTTTTCTGCAGCACATCCATCAAACTCAATTTCCTAAGAGATTTCAGATAAGCTCTATTCCAGCTAAACACTCATCTTGATTCTGGCCTGAGTCCAGATCCTGCTCCCTTTCGTATCTTGGGAGAGGAGAGGCTGGTGGGAAGAATGTGGAGCTAAAAGGAAGGTTCTGGCGGTATCTCAGCCCACTCCTGTCCTGACTTTGGGTAGGGTATGACTTAGGGTGATAACAGCTTGACCTCTGTGTTCCTTGTTATTGGGTGGTCTTCCAGGCGGTGACTCAGGCACTCAGGCTCTTCCCCTATGGGGCCTCCAGCCTCTCCTAGGTCCTCAGGACCCGCTTCATTCAATCTGCAAACTGGGCCATTAGAGGATAGAAGAGGTGTAACACCTTATTAGCCAACTCAGCCTGGAGGTGACACACATTCCATTGACAAGATCTTTTCAAAGGGCCCCATGAGATGAAAGGAGAACTTGAAATGTAACCTTTGGCTGGTCAACTACCTTGAAGCAACAAGCTGTACCATTGAAGAGGTAAAACTCTTTGGTGGGTGGTGAGCTATTTCGAAACCTCTCTCAGCCTCCACTTCCTTCTCCGAGACATGGAGCCCCTAAAGGTGTTAAATAAATAATCCAAGGTCCCACTGTTGGTTGAAAAAAAAAAATGCAGTTAATACTAAAAGCATTAATACTGGCAGCACAAGCATCTCTCAGCTCCTATTCCATATTATCACCAGAACACCTCTCAAATCACAAAATCTTTTCACGTCACTGCAGACAATGTCCTCTCCTCTTTGTCCTCATGCCCTAGTAGGAAGCGTAGGAAAGAGCTATGTCGAGTTGACCAACATCTAGGTGTCTTTATAAAACAGAGAAATAGATGATGGGGTCCAGGAATGGGTTGAATCGTATCACAGCAAAATCCATCCAGAACATCAGAATATGACCAAGTTTGGAAATAAATATATAGTTAAGTCTACCTAGATGAGATCATCTTGGATTCAGGGATGGTCCCACATCCAATGACTCATAGCCTTATAAAAAGAAGAGAGGACACAGAGACGCAGGGAAGAAAGCCATGTGAAGATAGAGGCAGAGATCGGAATGATGCAGCCATAAGCAAGGAACAGCCACAGACACACTAAGTTAGAAAAAGCAAGGGAAAATTCTTCCTTAGAAACTTCAGAGGGAGCATGGCCTTGCTGATAACTTGATTTGGGACTTCTGGCAGAACAGGGAGGCAATACATTTTTTACAGTATATATATATGTATATATATATTGTTTTTTTTCCTTTTTAAGGTTGCACCTGCAGCATATGGAAGTTCCCAGGCTAGGGGCCGGATTGAAGCTGCAGCTGCAGGCCTATGCCACAGCCACAGCAATGCTAGAGCCAAGCTACACCTCTGTGACCCATGCCACAGCTTGTGGCAACACCGGATCCTTAAACCAGGGATCAAACCCGCAACCTCCAGGATAATAGTCAGGTTCTTAACCCGCTGAGCCACAATGGGAACTCCTGGCAGTGCATTTCTTTTGCTTAAACTTACAGCCACAAATGTGTGGCAACTTGCTATCATAAGTCTAGAAAACCCATACGGATGCTTCCCAGGAAAAAAAATGGGGGAATCTTCCATTTTACCCAAAGGGGAGCTGGAAACAGAAACTCACTCTCCAAAGCAGGAGGCTTCCTCCCGAGTCAAGGAAAGAACAGGACACCTGTTCATTCTGTGCTGAGTCATGTCCATTTCAGTGACCCTTGGTCTCAAATGAGGAATTCACTTTCCTAGGACCACAAGTCTGGGAGCCAGTCAACTCTTGGGTCCCTGGATCCAGCATCTTAAGCTGTAGTACTTCTACTATTGCTGAAAGAATACACACTTGGAGGGAGGCCTGGGTTCAGATCTGAATTTTGTCACCATTCTTTTCAATACGATCTGAAGTCAGTCAATTTCTTCACAAAGTGGCGCAATCTCTACCCCTTCCTTGTAGAATTAAGAGGATACAGGACATGCGAAGCATCCTTCAGAGTATTGGCACAGAGCAGGCACACCTCTGCCAAGGTTATGATCAACCTCTCTGTCCAAAACGTCGCTCCCTTTCCTGTTCATCATGGGTCCCCTTCAAGGGTGAGGGGCGTCAAGGGAAACGGGGCCTGAAACTGCATACAAACCTCTGTGCCCTTGTTCTTCAAGGCAAAGCCTCTTTGCTTTAGTCTCCCAGACCTCCCTTGAGTCTCAAAAGGCTGGCCCAAGAGTTAATGAGTAGGGAATGTGAAGATGTGGAAACAAAGCATACTTCTTGGGCCTGGAAACCGCTAACAATCTAGACTAAAAACCAGCCATGTAAGCAGAGTTACCCGACGCCCAGGTCCCTGAAAGATATAAAGGTCTGACGTATATTCCTAAACTGCTTTTATAGAAAGCAGACCCTCAAGAGATGAAAACTTCTGATGGCAAGCACCTTGACCCCAGCGGTTGAAACCAGGAGACTGGTGATGCTCAAAATTTCACCTTGACGCCAGCTAATCTGAGAATCGTGCCCGGGCTGATCCTGCCCCCTGTAGCCCCTCCCTCACACTCCTTTGTCTACTGACGACAAGTTGGAGATGGGCTTAGAACCTTAGTCCACCATCTTCCCAGGTTGCTGGCCTCTTTTTTTCTTTTTTAATCTTGAAAAGCTTTTTAAAAAATTATTGTTATACCTGATTTGCAATGTTCCTTCTATTTCTGCTGTACAGAAAAGTGACACAGTCATGCATATACATATATGTGACATGAAGACAATGAAGCACTCTGGTCCTGAGAACCAGCAGCCCTTGACAATTAATATATATATTATATATATTCTTCATATATATTATATATATTCTTTATATATAATATATATTCTTTATATATATAATATATATTCTTTATATATATAATATATATTCTTTATATATAATATATATGTGTGTGTGTGTGTGTATGTATTCTTTTTCTTTTCACACCACCTTCCATCATGTTCTAACCCAAGGGATTGGACATAGTTCCCTGTGCATAAAGCAACTTTCCTTTCTACCCATGTCGTCTCTTGAGTATTGGCCTTTCAAGCGGCCAGCAACTGAACTTGGGTTCAGTACCAGCCTTGTCCAGTTATACTTTCAGCTTCTTTTCTTTCCTCACCACTTATCTGGGCCCCTCAGTTTAACTTCAGGCTTGCCCATTTCCGATTTTCAATAATTTTTAAGATTTTAACCTCTATATGGATAAAGACTGTGTCTATATAGGTCATGACTCTTTTAACTCTAGCACCTGACAGTCCTGGTGGGGTCAATAATCGAATTGGCCTTGCCCCTGGTCTAAATTCGTAAATAAGCCCTACTGTTTTATTTATTTTGTATTCCCTGCAAAGTTTTCTTTGAATGGGACAAGAAAATATATATGCTTAGGGGCTGCTTTGATTGAATTCTTAGGGGAATGCTTAGAGGCTGCTTTGATTGAACTCTTAGGGGAATGAGTGAGAATGGGAAGAAAGATCTTTGGATCCAAGAGGAGAAGAGTTTGAGATGAATGCATTTTGGGTCTTTTCATTGTCAAGGACGGCTGGTTCTCAGAACCAGAGTGCTTCATTGTCTTTTTAACTTGTACATGTCTAGATGTATGAGAGCTTGTTTCAAGGAATGCATTCCGCATCCTTGATGCCAAAGAAAAGGGAGAAGCAACAAGACATATTCTATTTGGAAGGATGGATTAAAAGGTCAGGGCTTTTCAAGTCATTGAAAGAGTGCTTTTTCTCTTGCTCCCTTTTTCTCTCTAGCTCTCTCTTTGCAAAAACTTTCTGGGAAGAAGAGTCCAGGAACTCGCTGGGACAGAGTGAGCATGGCAGCATGTACTGTTCTCGGAACCTTGGGTTCTGACTTCGCGTCTCCTGGAGTGTCGTTCTGGGCCCCCTTGTCTTTCCCTGCCTGGGGCCACGTGCTCCTGTCCGTTCCACGTGCCCCCTAGAAGGCTGTGGAACTTGGCAGTCACATGAGGGGCTGCTGACTGCTCGGCAGCCACTGGTGGGGAAGAAAGTGGGGTTTCCTCACCAGCTAACCCAGCAGCTCTTGGGATGGTGAAAATCCCTGAGTTGGTGTCAGTTGGAATTTGATCCAACTGCATTCTCCTACCTTTGAAATAATGACTATGTTAATTCACTTGACTTTACTAATCCCTTTACAACGTATTACATCAAAACAGCAGGGAGTTGCCATTGGGGCTCAGTGTGTTAGGAACCCAACTAGTATCCAGGAGGATGCCGGTTTGATCCCTGGCCTCACTCAGTGGGTTAAGGATCTGGCCTTGCCGCGAGTTGTGGCATGGGTCACAGATGTGTCTTGGATCCAGTGTTGCCGTGGCTGTAGCATAGGCTGGCAGCTGTAGCTCTGATTTGACCCGTACCCTGGGAACTTCCATATGCCATAGGGATAGCCCTAAAAAGAAAAATTAAAAAAGGGGGGAAAAATATGAAATAAAAAAGGGAGTTCTCTGATGGCCTAGTGGGTTAAGGCTCCTGCATTCTCACCACTGTGGTTCTGGTTGCTGCTGTGTATCACTGATTTAATCCCTGGCCCAGGAACTTCCACATGCTGCTGGTTTGGCAAAAAAGAAAAAAAAAAGGAAAAGAGAGAGAATCTGAAATAAACGTTGCAACTCTCAAAACCAAAAAATGAAGAAACAAAAAATACATTGTATACCTTACATACCTACAGTGTTTTCTGTTTTGTTTAGTGTTTATCAAGTATACCTCAATATTAAGCTAGAAAAAATATAGTGCATTAACAAACATCTATTGTGGTCCTACAATGTGCCAAGCATGATGTCACGTGTATTAAAGCACCTTTTTTCATTTAACCCTCATAATTATCCCCTGAATTAAGTATCATCACTATCCTTTTTCATAATTTTATGGATAGGAATCCAAGGCTCAGAGAAGTTAAGTAACATGCCCAATGTTGCACAGCCCAGAAGGGAAAAGGCAGAACTTGAACCTAAGTGTTTCCACACAGGGGCGCTGAGAGGAAGAAAGGGGCATCTAGGTGCCAGGAGCTAAGCCCATCGCCCCGAAGACCCCCATTCAAAAGGTGTCACTTTCTACGAAATGATTAAACGGGAAGAGCCAAGTGGACCCTCCCTCTGAGCATCCTGATGGCAGCGGGGGAAGGGAATACATCAGCACAAGTGGGATTTGGTCAACTTCACTTCTCCCCTTCCTTACTGACCTCTTGGTTGTTGCACGATGTCCTCATTTGAAGTTAAGCACATTTCCTGGGCCACCGTATGCTGACAATGTCTTTAATAACTTCCCATTCTTTGTCCCCTACATCTTAGGCCATTTCGACCTCAAGCTTGTCTGCCAAAAGGGGGTTTCAAAAGGTCAAAGTTGGACTTGTCGTTGTGACGCAGCAGAAATGAATCTGACTAGTAATCGTAAGGTTGCGGGTTCTATCCCTGGCCTCGCTCAGTGGGTTAAGGATCTGGCGTTGCTGTGAGCTGTGGTGTAGGTGGCAGATGTGGCTCGGATCCCGTGTTGCTGTGGCTGTGGCTGTGGCTGTGGCCAGCAGCTGTACCTCTGATTCGACCTCTAGCCTGGGAACCTCCAAATGCCTCCGGCGCAGCCTTAAAAAGCGAAAAACAAACAGACAGAAAAAGTCCGAAGTTGAAAATTCTGGGGACTCAGCATTAAGATTAAGTCTGACTCTTTCTTTTGTATCAGGTTGGAGTCCCAAGTTTCATGACTCAGGCTTCCAACTTCATCTGGAGAGAGTGAGGTTCCCAGAGCAGTCACCCATGATATGATCTAAATAATTCTGGGTTGGGATCCTGCTTTTTGACCTTTACTGATGTTTCTTTACCTGGGTCCAAACTCTTCTCTAGCCAAACTGAAATCCCCCTGCAGCCTCTGAGTTCTACCTCTCTATACAACCTGGAATGCAGATTAAGATTCTTAATCTTCACCCACTTTGCCACTTTGGTGCCAAAGGTTAAGGATTTGAGGTTGTCTTTGAGGCAGCATGAGTTTGATTCCCGGCCTGACACAGTGGATTAAGGATCCAGCGTTGCTGCTGCTGAGGTGTGGGTTTCAGCTGCAGCTTGAATTTGATCCCTGGCCTGGGAAATTCCATATGATGCTGGTGCAGCAGAAAGAAAAAAAAAAATGGAGCAGGTCTTGGGTCTTGTTGGGGTTAGAAGTATTTAAGCTTATTTTGCGGGAAAGAGTTCTGTACATCACCTGTCCTTCTTTCTTTTCTTTTCTTTTCTTTTCTTTTCTTTTCTTTTCTTTTCTTTTCTTTTCTTTTTTCTTTCTTTCCTTTTTTTTTGCTTTTTAAAGCTGAACCTGTGGCATATGGAAGTTCCCAGGCTAGGGGTTGAATCAGAGCACCAGCCTGCGCCACAGCCACAGCAACTTGGGATCTGAGCCGAATCTGCCACCTATACTACAGGTCAGAGCAATGCTGGATACTTAACCCACTGTGCAAAGCCAGGGATCAAACATTCATCCTCGTGGATGATGGGAACTCCTGGGTTCTTTCTTGATCCTTCTCCCTCCCATTAAACATTGCAGAAATGCTATGTAATCAGCTGACACAGGACTGTGAGGCAATCCCTTCTGAGTCTCTCCTTTCATAACCTGGCTCCTGCCTAGGGAAACAAGTCCTGCACCTCCTGAAAAAGACCTTTCAGAGAACAATGAGCTCTTCTGGGTTTTAGAGGGGTCAGCCCAACCTACACCACATGGGCATTTGGGGGTGAGATTAGGTTCGCTCAAGAAGGTTCATGGGTAGTAAGCTGAGAGGGGATGTTTAGAAACAGAAGGAGTGGGAGAGACTGTGAAAGCTCAGAGGGAAAAGGGCTGTTTGATATGAGAGGAGATGTTTGCCGTTTATCTGTGTAGCCCTCAAAATCTGTGACAGAGTTCCCTGCCACCCACAACAGGGCCACTGGGTTTGCTTCTATTTCTTTTACTCAATCCTGGAAGGGCGATGCTACCACCCATGTAGACGTTGGTTAGAGAGGCTCACTTTACCTTCTTGGCCACTTGGTCTTTCAAAGGATCTTGCCCTGAGGTCTGGTGTTCTGGTCACAACGAAAGGGAGTGTTGATGAACAAGAAGAGGTGGTGGCCTTTGTGTTGGAGTATCATGACTTCTCTGGGGCCATATTACAATTGCTACCCTGGCCTAATCCCTGTCAGGGAGTTTTAGGGCCCCACTCTTCTAAATCCTTCTATCATTCTCTGCAGGAGTCCATGAAAGTGCCTCATAGGAGTCAGCAATGGCTGCACCCACCATTTCCTTTCATTGCTGGCATCTGCTAGCTCTTCCTCCCTGGATAAAGATGACCACCAAGGCACCCTTTAGCTGAAGGCTTATCCTCACCTCTGCTACTGAGGTGAGATAATACCCCACCTCCCTAACAGCTTAAAAAATTTTTTTCTGTCCCCAAAATTGTCAAGTGAATCCCAAGGGATTCACCTTCCATTTTAGCCCTGTTGCCTTTGCTCATTGGATCATACTACTTTGGTCTCTATCAAAAGACACAGAGATATAGCTATTTCATCTGATGCAACTTTATTGTACCATCAACCACTTGACATTAGTTCAAGTTTCTAAACTAAGTCACTGATTGTTTCTATAGGAGCCTTGATTCCCATATTTCTTTGATGTTCACTCATTTCTTGCTCCCAATTTCTATAAAGTAAATCCCTCTCCAATTTCTTTACCTATCAGGGATGCCAAGCCCGAATATATATATCTATGGTTAAGTACTTGGGTGAAACTTCCGTGAAGATAGATAACCATGTTTATTACAGTAACCTTATATCCCCAAGCATTAGCAGGGTACCTGGTACCTAATATAGTCTCAGCAAATACATCTTGAGTAAAGTAAATATTTCCCCAGATGTTCTTCTTCCTCTTAATTATTCAGGGGACGAATTCTCACTCTGCGATACTTGAGCTAAGCCCCATCTCTTCCTGGAAGGCTTCCCTCAGTCCCCTGAGTCTGACAAGGATGATTCTCCTCTGAGTCATCATAGTAACATGCTTGCTGGCAGTGTGCAATTTGCTCCAAGAACATATGCATTTATTTACATATCTGTCTCTTGAAAGCTCCTTCAAGTCAGGGACAATCTTTTATTTGTCATGCTTGATAAATGAAAAGTAAAAAGAATGAACCAGTGCATGGCCTTGGCCCCTTATCACATCACGGGTTCAATCATTGGACCTCCCGTGTACTCCTTGGAATCTCTTATAAATAGATCCTCATCTGGAAATGTCTAAAAATTTAGGGGGTACAGAGCTCAAGATGTCGTTCCAAGATTCCCTTCCATAGCACATGCATATCCCATCAGTTACTAAGGCAAGGACATGACTTGTTTTGAACTCAGTAAGCATCAGATAGCTTTCTTTTTCGTGGGGATAGGGCAGACACAGGACACAGAAGATGGAAACTCCTGAAGGTGGAAACTCCTAACCACCTGGAGGAGCAGCCTGGTTGATTCTGAGGCTTATAGGAGGCTGGTGGGGAGTTCCTTGGACTCAGCATCAAGAAATTTTTCCCCTGGACCTTTCTGGCCCCCACTGACTCCTCTTGGGTCAGTGTGGCTCAGAAACTTCCTGTAGCCTCGTTCTCATCCCTGTCACAGCCTGTGGAAAGAGCGGCTATCACTTTTAATTTTTTATTTATTTTTATTTTTCTACATTTTTGAAAGATTACTTTCCACGTACAGTTGTTACAAAGTATTGGCTATATTCTCCATGCTGTACAATACATCCTTGAGCCTATCTGCCAAACAGTTCTTTGTACCTCCCACGTCCCCCACCCCTATATTGCCTGCCACCTCCCACCACTGGTAACCACAGTCTGTCTCTGTATCGGTGTGTCTGCTTCTTTTTTGTTACAGTCACTAGCTTGTTGTATTTTTTAAGATTCCCTACATAAGTGATATCGCACAGTATTTATCTTTCTCTTTCTGACTGATTTCACTCACCCCAATGTTCCGGAAGCATTATTTAAAATTGCCAACATGTGGAAAAAACCTAAGTGTCTGTAAACAGATAAATGGATAAAGAAGATATAAATGGAAGTTCCCGTCGTAGCTCAATGGTTAACGAATCTGACTAGGAACCATGAGGTTGCGGGTTCGATCCCTGGCCTTGCTCAGTGGGTTAAGGATCTGGCATTGCCATGAGTTGTGGTGTAGGTTGCAGACGCGGCTCGGATCCCGAGTTGCTGTGGCTCTGGCGTAGGCTGGTGGCTACAGCTCCAATTAGACCCCTAGCCTGGGAACTTCCATATGCCGCAGGTACAGCCCTAGAAAAGGCAAAAAGACAAAAAAAAAATATATATGTATATATACACATGCACACACACACACATTTATATAATGGAATACTACCCAGCCAAAAAAAGACTAAAATATTTGTCACTTGCTGCAGCGTGAATGGACTTGGAGGGCATTATGCCAAGTGAAATATGTCAGACAGAAAAAGGCATTTTTTTTTCTTTTTTTTTTGTTCTGTTTTTTTGTTTTTTTGCTATTTCTTGGGCCGCTCCTGCGGCATGTGGAGGTTCCCAGGCTAGGGGTCCAATCGGAGCTGTAGCCCCTGGCCTTCACCAGAGCCACAGCAACGCAGGATCCGAGCCGCGTCTGCAACCTACACCACAGCTCACGGCAACGCCGGATCGTTAACCCACTGAGCAAGGGCAGGGACCGAACCCGCAACCTCATGGTTCCCAGTCGGATTCGCTAACCACTGCGCCACGACGGGAACTCCCTCAATAGTTTCTATGTCAGCACTTCCAGGTCGAGACTTTCTGACGGGGAAGGTACCCAGAAGCGTCATCATCTCATGGTCATCACTGGGATAACGCGGGATAACGTTAACCATCCTTTATGTCTTCAGGGAGTACCGTTTCTGCCTTAGCATTTTCAGCTTTTTAATTTTTTTTCTTATTTCACTCTCAAAAGAACCTTGAAGAAAAGGAAGGGACAAGTGGTTTCACTGTGGTCCAGTGGTCGAGTGGTACTGTTCTTTTCTACTCTCTGACTCTGATGATGCATCCTCTCTACCTGCAGGCACTGTCCTTGCCTTACTGCTCCGCACCGCCTTTCATCTCTCCAAGCCATCCCCCTCCACCGCAGGCTACTCCGCTCCCTTCCAGCCCGCTCCACACCAAAGCTTCTTATTGAAATAACAGTCATGCATTAGAAAAGCCACGAGCTTTGATGTCAAACTTAGGTTCAAACTCCCGCTCTACCCGTGATGTGGGGATCAATACACAGTCCATAGGGGATGGTGAGAACCGAAAGATGGATGCTAATGAAAGCTTGATGGAAGCAAAGTTCATACACACACGTTGTGATCATTATCATTATAATACGGAAAGCACGGGGGCAAATTCAAACATTAGATTACAGGGTCTTATAGAGGCTTGCGATTTATAAAAGGGGGTGACATTAGTGCCCTTCTTAACTGCATATCCTAAGATGTCTTAGGATAAGAACAAAAGACAGTGAAAGGAAATTTTACCTCTAACCTGGAGGGTGTGTGTGTGTGTGTGTGTGCGCGTGCACGCTCCTGCGAGAGACTGCACACATGTATCAGAAGGAACGTCACAGAGAGGGGAGGTTTTGTGTGGGGCCAGAAAGTAAGGCAACGTTTTCTTTGACAGGCAGAAAGTGGCAGCAGAAACTTTGGATAAGTGACTTTACTTCTCTGAGCTTCAGACTTCTCAATTGTAACTTGGGGAAATAATGTCCTCCCCGTATTCTTGAACAATAATAATAGTGAATGCTCATGCAGAACTTAATTTTGCTTGGACCTGTTCTTAATGAAATATGCACATTATTTCATTTAATGCATATGACATCGTTATGGAGCAAGGACTATTTTAATCCCAATTTTCTAATCAATGCAACAATAACACCAAATGGTTAAATCCATGTCCGCGGTTGCATAGTATTATGGAAAACTGGTATATGAATGTGAAGTGTTTATGCTAGGCCTGGATGCTCCAGAGAACCATGCTGCCTTCCAGCAGCACAGAGATGGAGAGGGTGCTGGAAATATCTTTGGATTCCCAAAATATACTCATTCATACTCTGGTCACACAAATTTTTAGCCTCCCCCAACCTGAGTTCGGAGCCTTATTCCAGGGTCTGGGGTGGTCTATCAGCAGAAGGAGTATCTAGAGAAATCGTTTTCCTAAACCCTTTGAAAATGTGCGAGGGCTTCCTAATCCTGATTTACCATTTGAGGTCATCTAAGAAAGAAGGTACCTCACTGCTCCTTAAATAAATGAGTTCTGTGAGCCATTCTGAAGCAAAGTGGAAAAGAGATGAAGTGGAATCAATTGTCCCAAACTCATTCCAGTCATAGTTACCCAGGGGTAAGAAATTGGAACCCACTGGGAAAGGAAAAGGAGCCCCATGGAAGAGTTCTGCTTTGTGTTCAGATACACTGGCTATTTCCTTTCCTCCTGTTCCTGGGTTAAGAGAAGCATGTTTATGGTGAGAGAGACTGTAAGTGGACTCGATCAGAAATCGGTTGCAGATAACAGAGAGTATAGCAGATATTTTCAACAGGAAGTATTTTAATGAGCACATTAGGAACCTACAAAATCTTTGGAAAGTTTGGAGGAGTGGCTGGCAGTCTGGAATCCTGGAAGACCCCAGAATGACACTGTAAAACCAACCCACCACGGAGCTGCTTCCTCGGCCACTCTTAAGAATTTGGGGAAGAAGTTCCAACACTAGAACTATTGGCTCCAGCAACAAAGCAACTGAGCTACGATCCACAGGTCAGGAAACTGGCTGCAGCTGCTACTTCTAAGCCTGTTCAGGGGAGCTGGTCCTGATGCTGGGCAAACTGTCCTTGAATGTCGTGAAGCCCTGCCATCCAACCTTGACTACGCTACTCTCTTACATGTGACCTGGTGGAAGTTACTTCCCTTCTCCAAGCCTCCGACATCTCTATGGAGCAAGGACTATTTTAATCCCACTTTTCCCACCTGTGAAGGGTGGATAATCATCCTATTCTCAGGTTTTTGTGAGACTTCGGTGTGAAAATTCATGTAAAGAGCCCAGCAGGTATCACCTCTTTTTGCCATCCCATCACCTGACAGTACAATGGAGTTTCAGCTTTGTTGGCCAACAGTCCCAAATCCTCAAATCCTCCCCTCTGCTAGTCAGGAGGCTTACCATTTCCGTAGGATGCTCATGGATTGTTAGAGCCAGAAGAAAATTCATCAGGATCTCATCATTTTTAACACCCACGCAGTGCTGTAGCTATTTCTGCCCTGGGATCGAATGTTTCAGAAGGCTGTATATAAAAGACTGCATCTGTTAAGTAATAATTAATTTGTACTCATGCTTTTTGAAAACCAAAGACATTCCACAAAGAGACCTTCTCATGGGCATGAATTAATCCGTTTGCCTACACTGAATGAATAGAGTTTAAAAGTTTAAGTTTTTTTTTTAAAAAGAAGGGAGTTCCCGTTGTGTCTCAGTGGTAACCAACCCAACGAGTATCCATGAGGATGTGGGTTCGATCCCTGGCCCTGCTCAGTGGGTTGAGGATCCGGCGTTGCCATGAGCTGCGGTGTAGGTTGCCGATGAGGCTTGGATCTGGCCTTGCTGTGGTGTAGTCCAGCAGCTGTGGTTCTGAATCGACCCTTAGCCTGGGAACTTCCATATGCCACAGGTGCGGCCCTAAAAAACCAAAAAAAAAAAAAAAGAAAAGAAAAGAAAACTTGACATTTTGGTTTGCTTGAGTGACCTCACTTTGGGTACAGGTACAATTTCCTGTAGCTCGATGCACACACACATCAGGTGCAAACCGAGGGCCTTGGAGCTGCATGGGCTTGGGGTCATGTGTCAAGCGAGGGGAGCAGATGAGACGTGGGGACTGGTGAGGGAGGGAAGTCTTCACATGGAAGGTGAAGTGTGGTTAAGGTAGGAGGAGCACTGGGAGGCCAAAAGCAACAGAGGCTGAGAATTTTTTAGAACTTTCCATTCAGTCTTCACAACAAGCTTGGGAGGTTGTCACCATTTTACAGATGAGAAAACGGAGGCTGAAAGAGGTCCATGTCGGCACAGCAAGGTGGCATCCGAGCTGAGCCTCCCGGCCCTGAGGCCAGGGTTCTTTCCATAAGCAGATGCTCTGCTGGGGTGCTCCGGCCATCAGCCTGGCCTCCCTCAGCTCTCTCCCTCCTGGAATTCCTCCTCCCTCCTCCCCCTTCATCTCTAGGCTCAACCTTTTCATGCTACAGCGCCCCCCAGGGTCCAAAGCACTTCACGACAGAGGCATTGCCCAAACAGAGATGCTTAGAATCCACCATAGCTACAAGCCCGACAGCTTCCCACTGCGGGCTGGGAAATAATTATTGTCAGTAATTAGAATGAAATTACTCTTGTCAAAACACACGAAATTGCAGAACCAGCGCTGAGTGTCTTGGATCCTTTTGTCCCAGTTCTCTCCCCACCCCCTTCTCTGCCAGCCTAATGGAGATGCGGGTGGCAGCAACCAATTTCCTTTCAATTCTGGGCTCCAGGCTTGGGTCACAGTGACTTCAACCTTAGACCCTGTCTGCCGCTGTGAGATAAGGAGGTTGGGTTTCTGAGCTCCCGTTTCTCTGGACTGGGAGGCAGAAAGAAAGCTCGTGATCATACCAGGGGTTACTCGTGGGAGTTAAACAGAAGGAAACAAAAATGCAGCTTAAAGTGTAGTTGGAATTCGGGGACCTCATATTTAGTGAAGGCACCCTGTAATTATACAGAGCTGAATACACACAGGGAGAAGGAAGAAAAGAAGGAAAAAAGACAGAGTGTGAGAAAGAGGGAGGGAGGAAGAAAGAAAAGAAAGAAAGAAAAAGAAGGAAAGAAAGAAAGAGAAAGAAAGGAAGGAAGGAAGGAGAGCAAGAGGAGGCCTTTCATTATTTCCTTTCTGATTATTGCAATAATACAAATCAGCCTTAGAGAAAAGGGAAAAGAATAAAAAAGAAATAAAAATCATTCCAAATCCCAATTTGTCAAGGCAATGGGTATTCATATTTGGAGTATTTTCTTTTAGTTAAATTTTTGTTCTCTCTCTCCCTCCCTCCCTCCCTCCCTCTCTCTCTCTCTCTCACACACACACACACACACACACACACACACACACACACCCCACCAGCAACAGGGGATTCGAGGACTAGCTTGCTCTTTAGGAAGTACCAAGTGTGTATTCTTTGCAAATGGGGGGTCGAATTTCACTTGCCACAAACAGGGAATGAATAAACAAATGTTTTCCCCCCAAGGTGGGCTTTAAGGCTGCAGCTCCAGTGAAGAGGAGCCTTCCAAGCCTCTGCAGAGGGAGCTGGGGAATGGGCCTGGAGGGAGAGAACAGCGGTACCCACATCATTTTGTGTACTGATTCTGACCCTCTAAGCTCTCCAGTGACCTCAGAGAGAGGAATGATCTACCCACTAATGTCCCTAGAAGCCAGATTCCATCTGGTTCAGAAAAAGAACACATTCTGAAATATTTTATAACCTGAAATTTGTGGAGTAAATTCATGCTACCCTGGTGACCTCATGCTGAATGTACAGAGTTTGTTCTCTTGGCTGCTGCTTCTTCTTTTTTTTTTTTTTTTTGCTTTTTTAGGGCTGCACCTGCAGCATATGGCAGTTCCCAGGCTAGGGGTTAAATGGGAGCTATAGCTGCCAGCCACAGTCACAGCTACAGCAACGTGATCTAAGCCACCGGTTCTGCGACCTACACCACAGCTCGAGGCAATGCCAGATTCCTGACTCACTGAGCAAGGCCTGGGATAGAACCTGCATCCTTATGGACACTAGCTCGGGATTCCTTGGGTGGACAAACCTCAGAAGATGGGCTGGGCAAGGCTTCAGGAAAAAGGGGACCCTGGAAGGCCACTTGGCCTCACTAGCTTTGGGTGGGAACTGCCTGGGCTAACAGATTTGCTACTAGAGAGAAAGCCTAAGGCTGCTGCTTCTTCCTCAACAAACACCGGCTCCAAAATTACTAGCAGGGCAACCTTGTAAAGTTTACTTGACTTCTCCATGCCTTAGTTTCCACTTTTGTACAATGCGAATAATAAGAGGGCCAACCTCAGAAGATGCGTGTGAAGGTTAAATGAGAAAATACCTTCCATGCATGGGACACAGTAAGTGCTTAAGAAATGAGAACAAATGAAACTGACATAAACCATCGCACGCCTGGGACATGCTGATGAGAATGACCAAGGAAGTCTGTATTTTATGGGGCCTGCTTGTCCTTCTGGCCCTTTCTCTGCCACCACCACAGTATCCTCTGCCTCCAGGCCATTCGGTCCATGGCCTTCCAACCTCCCCCCCCCCCAGTTATGTAGATTCCTGTAGATTATAAGTGTAATTTCCTCTGTGATGCCTTTCTTGACTTCTCACCCTCCTTCAAGACGCTTGGGAGGTGCTCTCCCACCTCCTCCCAGTTCTCCCCATTACTTCCTAACATGAAACGGTCCTTAAGGAAATCATCGAGCTATGATTTCCTGAACACACTGGACAGCAGAACTACTGCCATAGGAACCACTTTATTTTTCTTACCATTAAATGCTCACTGCCAGGCACAGAGCGGGTGCTGAAGAGAGAGTTAAGTGCGTGGTATTGAACTGCAAATGAGAGGAGCCGTTATTGTTAGAAAAGTCCTGCATCTTCTATTTATAGAAAAAGGGAATGGCCTGGAGACTTTGGTCCTTGAATTATTAGGAACCAATTAACTTTGCATTGAAGAATCTTACATTGAAGCATCTATGCTCCATGCACGCTTCCTTTTCTTTGTCTTCTTCTACTTAAATACTCAATACTGGTTCCAGAAGCAGAAACTAAAAGTCCTCTCCCTTGGGCGAGAGAGACAGGGCGCAGGAGAGACTGAGGGGCTGTCAGAGGAAGTAGAGTGTGGCCAGCTGAATGAGTGTTGGTGCTGGCTCCCTGCTGACCTTCCTGCTCCAGAGCATCCTGGGCAAGGGCTTTCTCCTCCCTCTTGATACAGATGTTTTTGCCCTGCTGAACTGCAAGTCGAAGGTTATTACACAGAAGCAGCTCCTCAAGGCACATTAGGCTGGGGGAGACGTCCCTGGACCGCAAATTATTCCTCTAATTAGGCAGTTGCTGATGCAAGAGGCACGGACTCTAGTTTACAGGCTTCCTCAGGCCAGAAGCATCTTCAACTGTAAGTGGTTTGAACTCATGTGCGTGGGGGGAGGGGAGGAGATGAGGACAGGTGGAGTGGGACCATTAAAGGAGGGGAAGAGATGGAGTGAGAGGAAAGATAAAAGGAGGAAAGAAAGATGGAAGGAAGAAGAGGAGGGAGGGAGAAAAGAAGGAAGGGGCATTTCCTCTTCATAGTCTCTGAAAGAGCACCGGATTTCGGTTCAGCAGGCTTGAGCACCCATCCTTGGGGTAGTAACTTTGAAAAGCTCTTTGGCATTATTGACTAAAGCTGAGCATATGCCAGATCTATGACCCAGGCCATTCACTCCAAGGTTTATATCAAGGATAAATAAATGCATATCGCCACCAAAAATACGCACAAGAATATGCATAGCAAATCTGTTCATTTGGGGTCCATAATGGAATTACCCCAATGTCCCCCAAAAGGAGAAAGAAGAGATGCATTGCAGTGTTTCCTATAGCAAAACGAGACAGACACAGAAAAGGACATTTTGTAAAATCCCACTTTTGTCAAATTCAAGAACAAGCAAAGCTAAACCAATGAAATAGAAATCAGAATAATGGTTACTTTTTGTGAGAGAGGTATTAACTAGAAAAAGCCACGAAGAAGATTCTCGGGGGCACTGAGAGTAAGTGCTCTGTATCTTGATCTGAGTGTGGTTGTGTGGATGTAAGAGCTGCATCTGTTGAACATTTGCATGCTTTGGTATATATAGACTATAACTCGATAGAAACATTTTTAACAAGAAAAAAATGTATTTACCAAAGCAAAAGGTGAAAAATGCTATCTGATAGTTTCGACTTTCATTTCTGTGACTAAGTAAGGAAGAAAACCTTCTACATGGTTATCTGTCTGAAGCATTTCTTTGGTGAATTTCCCAGGCATATTCGAGACCCAGGTTTCAATCAGAATTTTTCCTCTTCTCTCACTAATTTGAACAGTTTGCTGAGTAGCAGTGTATCTGAATCCCCAGCTTGTTGTTTGTTGCAAATCCTTCTCCTTCAGTTCATCCTCTTACTTATGATGATTTTATTTTTTCAGCGATGATTTTTATGTAAAGGGGGTTTAAAGTTTTATGTAATCAAGCCTATCGATCTTTCTCTGAGCTTTCTCTTTCCTTGTCTGTTTTTGGTTTCTTCCCAATCTTCTTACTTTTGGGAAACTGATGAGAGCAAGGTAGATGGAGCAGGAGAATGAGGGAGAGGAGAGGAGAGGAGAGGAGAAAATTTGGGATTGGAGAGGCAGTGGGGGATCGGATGAGTTTTTGGATTTTGGAGCATAAGTGCAACAGATTCCTGGAAGGGAAGTGAGGAGGGTAGCCATGCAAATGAGTTTGCATGTGATGAAGGTCACTGGCTGCTGGGTGGGGATGGATTGGAGGGATGAAAAACCCCCAGACCCCTGGAGATACCTAAAGTGGTCCAGAGGAGACTGGTCTGGGCAGGCAAGGTGGTGGATGAGATGGAGAGATGTAGAAGCTTGAGAAACAGGCTGTAGGGAGTTCCTGTCGTGGTGCAGCAGAAATGAATCCAACTAGGAAGCATGAGGTGGAAGATTCGATCCCTGGCCTTGCTCAGTGGGTTGAGGATCTGGCATTGCCGGGAGCTGTGGTGTAGTTTGCAGACATGGCTCGGATCTGATGTTGCTGCAACTGTGGTGTAGGCTGGCGGCTGTAGATCCAGTTGGACCCCTAGGCTGGGAACCTCCATGTGCCTCGAGTGCAACCCTAAAAAGAAAAAAGAAAAAAAAAAGAAAGAAACAGGCTGTAGCACTCAGTCCCATGGGACTTGATGAGGGGCTAGGTGGGGTGGGTTGAGGAGAGAGGCAGGGTTTGATGAAGAAGATTTAACTGTAGACAGTTGAATATCTCCCTCTGGATTTTTGGCTTCTGGGTTTGTATATTTGTCTGTTTGTTTCTACTTTTAACTCTATCAGCACAGAATTTCTTTGTAGTGCCTTGGCTGAGGCTGCAATTTTATTTCCTGATACTGAATGTTCCCACTAAAATACTGGGAATAATCTCTCACTTCTTCATTGATTTGTGAGGTTTTTGTACTCAGTTAAAAACCAGTCCTATTTCTCAACCACCCTCCTCTAAAGATCTTTCTGCTGCTTTTATCACAGACTTTTGATGGTTGTGTGTTTTTTGTTTGTTTGTTTTTTCTTTATATGGCCACACTGAGGCATATGGAAGTTTTCAGGTCAGGGGTGGAATCATAGCTGCAGCCACAATGATGCTGTGACCTACCCCATAGGTTGTAGCAATGCCGCATCCTTAACCCACTGAGCGAGGCCAGGGATCAAACCAGCATCCTCACAGATACTATGTCGGTAATATCATAGTATTAACTCCTTGAGCCACAATAGGAAGTCCTGTGTATTTTGATTCTTTTTTTTTTTTTTTGTAAGAAAATTCTCCTCTAATCATTCTTTCAATTTCAAAGCCAATCTTATGGTTACCATGGGTGAAACCGCTGGGGAGAGGGAAGAATTGAAAGGGTGGGAATAACACATAAACACTATTGTATAAAATAGATGATTAACAAAACCCTGCTATATAGCACAGGAAAATCTATTCAATGGCTTGTAATAACCTATATGGGGGAGTCCCCGTCATGGCTCAGTGGAAACAAATCTGACCAGGAACTGTGAGGATGCAGGTTTGATCCCTGGCCTCGCTCAGTGGGTTAAGCACCAGCATTGCCAGGAGCTGTGGTGTAGGTCGCAGATGAGGCTCAGATTCTGCATTGTTGCTGTGGGTGTGGCCTAGGCTGGCAGCTGTAGCTCTGATTTGACCCCTATCCTGGGAACTTCCATATGCTGCAAGTGTGGCCCTAAAATCAAAACAAAAGCAACAACAAAAACCTCAAAAAAACTATATGAGGTAGAAGAATGGATATATTTGTATGTGTAACTGATTCACTTTGCTGTATCCCTGAAATGAATACAACATTTTAAGTCAAGTATAGTCCAATAAAATTTTTTAAAAAGTTCTCCGTAGTTTTCCTGTTAAACGCTTTTGTTTGTATTATTGTTGCTTTTTCCCCCAGGAGAACCTATGAATCCAATAATTGAGTTCCAAACAAATTCCATTAGGAATATAACTGGGATTTCATTAAGCTCATAAATTAATTTCAGAAGAATTAATGTATAAATCTTTCACAAATGAATATTTTTGCTTGTATATTAAAATTGTTTATTGTTCTTTCTAGAAAATTTGGGAGCATGTCCCATAGATCTGACCTATTCTTCAAGAAAATTTTTTTCTCGGAATTTTGTATTTTGGTTACCATGGTAAAATATCTTATTTGTCATTCTCTCATGGATTCTCTCATTGATGTGCATTAAAAAAACAAAACAAAACAGATTTTAACAATAACTTCGATGAAGTTATTTTACAGAACCAGAAGGATATGTTTTTTAAAATTGATTCACAGGAGCTTTGTAAGAATATAATTGCAACATTGTACAAAGTGATACTTTTGTCGTCTTTTCAATAATCATATTTCTTCTTCGTGTTTTGTGCTAATTGCATTGCTGAGAATTTTCAGAACAGTGCTACATGCTAACGATCACAATGAGCATCTTGTTTGCTTGCTTTTGCCTGTGATCTTAATAGGAATTCTTTTTAGTTTTTCACTGCGAAAGATAATGTTAGTCGTTAGTCTCAAATAGAAAGTCTTACTATGTTAAAAAAAAAAAACTTCGGGAGTTCCCGTCGTGGCGCAGTGGTTAACGAATCCGACTAGGAACCATGAGGTTGCGGGTTCGGTCTCTGCCCTTGCTCAGTGGGTTAAGGATCTGGCGTTGCCGTGAGCTGTGGTGTAGGTTGCAGACGCGGCTCGGATCCCGCGTTGCTGTGGCTCTGGCGTAGGCCGGTGGCTACAGCTCCAATTAGACCCCTAGCCTGGGAACCTCCATGTGCCGCGGGAGCGGCCCAAGAAATAGCAAAAAGACAAAACAAAACAAAACAAAACAAAACAATCTATTCTTAATCCCCTCCCCGCAAACCCCCCCACAAATTTTGGGATTACAGAATGTACTTTCAATGTTATTGACTTTTTTTTCATCCTCTACTGAAGTCATTATTCCTCTTTTCTTCTTAAATATATTCACTTGAAATGTTGCATTAATAGATCTCCTTATACTAAGTGATCTTTGCATTTTTAAGCTAAGTCCTATTTGGTCAGTGTGAATGATTCTTTTGATTTCACTGCTGGATTTGGAAGCTTTGCAGTAAATTCTGACATCAAGACATGGAAGTCCTCCCACTGCAGTCTTCCTGCTCAAGATTGTGTTTGACTTTTCAGGGTCCCTCAAGATTCCACATGAATTTTAGGAAGCATTTTTCTATTTTTGCAAAAAAAAGTCATTGGGATTTGATAGGGATTGCACTGAATCGTAAATCACTTTCTTTTAGTTTTAAGTAAATTATATATTCAGTTGTATATTATCTGTCTGATAACTCCTGCATCTCTACTCCCTGTGGATATGATTCACTGTTTCTCTGCCTCTCATTACAGTGGCTTGATTTTTCCCCATAGCTCCTGTGATTTATGATTATAAGATGATGTTTTGTGAAGTATTATCTGTGGGAATTTTTGAAGTGTGAATTTAAGGTGCATTTCTCCAGAGAGAAATTCACTTGCTACTTCCAGTGGCTTGTGGCAGGGGAGGGGCTAGTATTCCAGGACACTTCACATTACATTTTGTGTTTTATTATTGAGGAAAACTGTCAGGGTAGTTTAAACCTCCAGTGAGGGTAAACTTTGTATGAAGGATTCCCTGGGTGAAATCTCTTGTCTTTTGCTTTGTTTTTATTGTCATTATTTTTTCACACGTAAGCACGAGTCTAGTGCAAGAGAGATCAGAATCCATATTGTCTGTCTTTCTCTGAGTGTGTATGTATGTGTGTGTGTGAGATTTCAGTTTACCAAGAATGGCAGTGCCCTTGGGGGGGTTGGCTTTCTGCAAGGGTCCCCCATCTGTGTGTTCTAGATTTTGTCTTCTGATTACCTGTCTTGTCCCCATCACACGTGGAATTCTTTAAAAATCACACTCCAGGCCACAAGAGAAGGACAGAAGTCCTGAGGGCAAATGGCGCTACAAGTCTCACTTACCTTGCTGCATTTGTTCTTTTTAAAAATTTATTATTATTGGACTTTTAAGATTTGTATTTCTTCCTAGCCAGCTGAACCATGTATTTAAAAAGTCAAGTCCCATATTTTATCCAGCACTTTATATGTTGTTCCGAAAAGTCTTTCTGGACATCTAACGTTGTCATATTCTCATTATTTATTAGACTCTTGGAATTACTTACAAAGTTTAATGAAGAATTCTGTTTTATATACATTCTTTTTCACCCAACCTCATATATATGTATGACTGGGTCCCTATGCTGTGCAGCAGAAATTGGCACAACACTGTAAATCAACTATATTCTCATAAAAATAAATACATAAATAAATCTAAAAATTTTTTAAAGGAATTCTCTTGTTTACTTGTAATTCACAAGTATCTGCTTTTAATGTTATCCTTTCCTCCTTTCTTGATGTTGATTTTGGTGTTATTTTAGTTAGTTTTTAAAAATTAAGTGTCTAGTGATTCTAATGACATTATTTTGGGTTTAATAATGAAAGCTTTTTTTTTTTTTTTTTGGTCTTTTTTCTATTTCTTGGGCCGCTCCCGCGGCATATGGAGGTTCCCAGGCTAGGGGTCCAATCGGAGCTGTAGCCACCGGCCTACGCCAGAACCACAGCAACACAGGATCCGAGCCGTGTCTGCAACCTACACCACAGCTCACGGCAACGCCGGATCGTCAACCCACTGAGCAAGGGCAGGGACCGAACCCGCAACCTCATGGTTCCTAGTCGGATTCATTAACCACAGCACCACGAAGGGAACTCCAATAATGAAAACTTAAATTTAAAGGACTTGACTTTAGGTAAAGGGTAAACTTGTCCCATTGGTTTTGATAAATATTGTCCTCATCGTTGCTATTTTCTAAATAACATGTAATTGTACTTTTTATTTCTTCTTTGAACCAATCCTTATTTAATAGAATGTTGTTTAATTTCCAAGTGGTTTTCTCACATTGTTTTGATTACACTTTGTGATTAATTTCTAGCTTTAATGCAGTGTTGCCAGCAAATATGGCCTCTAGAATTTCTACTATATAATTAAATTCTGCAAATATCATATGAATAGCTACAAAGGTGTTTTGTTCGTTTGATGTCGAAATAATTGTACATATACTTTATTAATTTTATCATGCTGTTTAAATGAGTAAATCTTCTTTCTCATTCTCTTCTGTTCAAATCCTACTTTCCCAAAGGCTGAGAAAAGTATAGTAAAGACATTCACAAGAAATGTTTTTATCAATTTCTCATCTAATGTATGAGTTTCTCCATATCATTGCCTTATTTTTGACCTTTAAATGGTACGATTCTTTTCTCTTAACTCTGGAGTTAATAGTTTATCCACCTATAATGACCTTTTGAAAATAATTGTTGCCTTGAATTATTTTTCTGACATTACGAATTATTCTTCAAGCATTTTTATTTGCTTGCACTTTCCTCTTTTTTCCTTCAAGATGTAATTTGCATATCATACAGTTTACCTATATAAAGTGTACAATTCAGTAGTTTCAGTATAGTCACAGAATTGTGCAACCATCGCCATGATCTATTTTATTTTATTTTACTTTACTTTTTAATTTAATTTAATTTAATATATTTTTTAGGACCGCACCCTTCAGCATATGGAAGCTCCCAGGCTAGGGGTCAAATCAGAGCCACAGCTGCCGGGTTACACCAGAGCCACAGCAAAGCGGGATCCAAGCTGTGTCTTTGACCTACACCACAGCTCACAGCAAAGCCGGATCCTTAACCCACTGAGCGAGGCCAGGGATCAATCTGCATCCTCATGGATCCTAGTCGGGTTCGTTAACCACTGAGCCATGAAGGGAACTCCCACTGTCATCATTTTAGAAAACATTCATTAACCTAAAACAGAAGCCTCACACCCATTACTAGTCATTCCCCATATTCCTCCCCTACTTCCACCCCTAAGCCCTAGATGCCACTTATCTATTCTCTGACTTTAGATTTGCCTATTTTGAACATTTCGTATAAACTAAATCATAAAATATGTGGTCTTTTGTGGTTGGATTCTTTCACGTAGCCAGTGTTTTCAGGTTTGTCCACATTATGGAATATGTTGGCACTTCATTGCTTTTTATTATGGAAGAATATTCCAATGTGTGGACACCGCATTTTGTTTATCATTATTTGGTTGATGAACATTTGAGGTGTTTCTACTTTTTGGCTACTATGAATAATCGTACTTGAATATTTGTGCACAAATTTTTTCATGAACGCTTGATTTCATTTCTGTCTAGCCATGTACCCCTACCATATTGATTTAATCAGGAAGGGTTTGCTTTGTCCTGTCACAGGTATGCTTTTCCTTTCCTTATATTTTTGGTTACTGTTTACTTAGAGAACATCAGCTTTTTTCTTTTTCTTTTTAGGACCTCACCTGCAGCATATGGAGGTTCCCAGGCTAGGGGTCTAATCAGAGCTGTTGCTGCTGGCCTACTCCAGATCCAAGCCATGTCTGCGACCTACACCACAGCTCACGGCAACGCTGGATCCTTAACCCACTGAGCGAGGGCAGGGGTTGAACCCACAACCTCATGGTTCCTAGTTGGATTTGTTTCCACTGTGCCATGACGGGAACTCCTAAACAACATCAACTTTTATTAAGTCCCGTTAGTCCTACCTCTTGGTCCCATGTTTCTCTGATTGGTTTCCTGCCATATTTCTTCTTCCATGCATATTTTCACAAAGAGCCTTTCAAAGACAAACATTGTGAGAACTTAAACATCCATGAAGATATTTTATATTAATTTTAACTGACAGGTCAGTGGAATGTAAAATACAAGTTCAAAATTCCCATCACACAATGCTTTAAAATACTGTCATTGTCTTCTAGCATCTGGTATGAATTTAAAAATTCTTACATCAGAGTTCCCGTCGTGGTGCAGCGGAAATGAATCCGACTAGGAACCATGAGGTTTCGGGTTCGATCCCTGGCCTTGCTCAGTGAGTTAAGGATCTGGTGTTGCCGTGAGCTGTGGTGTAGGTTGCAGACACGGCTCGGATCTGGCATTGCTGTGGCTGTGGCTATGGCTGGCAGCTGTAGCTCTGTTTAGAACCCTAGCCTGGGAACCTCCAAACTTCCACATGCCACAGGGGCAGCCCTAAAAAAAAAAAAAAAAAAAATTCTTACATGAAGAATAGCAGTAGGCACTTACATGCACTTACATATCCCTTCATATGTGCCAGGTACTCAATGTGGGTTTTTTGTTTTTGTTTTTGTTTTGTTTTGGTCCTTTTTAGGCTGTACCTATGGCATATGGAAGTTCCCAGGCTAGGGGTCAAATCGGAGCTGCAGCTGCTGGCCTATGCCATAGCTACAGCCATGCCAGGTCCGAGCCACATCTGCAACCCACTCAGTGAGGCCAGGGGTTAAGCACGCACCCTCAGGGATGCTAGTTGTTTTCGTTACTGCTGAGCCACAATGGGAACTCCCTCAACGTGTTTTAATTCACCCACTGTTCATAATGATCCTCATAAAAATAGTATTACCTTTACTACCTTTTTATAGTCAAGGAAACTATAGTCAAGCCATGGCACAGATAAGTTAGTAACTTGTCCAATATCATGCTGCTAATAATTGGTCCAGCTGCATTTGACTCAGAGAGTCAGGGGCTAGAGTTCTCCTACTACACCATAGCGTTTTTTAAGCCAATTGTTATCCATTTTCACTTGGTCTGATGTTTTTCTCTGTAAGTGCTTATATTTTCCTCCTTGACTTTAAATGCTCAGTTTTGCTATAAATGTTTAGTTGAGGATTTCTCTGTCCTACCTTGTTTGATATTACACGAAGTTTTTTTTTTTTTTAAATATCTGGTTTTATTCTTTCTTTGGGAACATTCTCGCACCTTGTGATGGTTAATTATATGTGTCAACGTGACTGGGCTGTGTAGTAGATGGGGTAAAGCAGGTTGCCCTCCCTAATGTAGGTGGGCCTTACCCGATCAGTTGAGGGCCTGAATAGATCAAAGAGGTGGAGTCTTTCCTGAATAAGAGGAAACTCCTTCTGCATGACTGCCTTTGAACTGGGACTTCTTTTTTTTTTTTTTTTCTACCTTCAAACTTGAGCTGAAACATTGACTCTTTCTGAGTCTTGAGTCTGTTGGCATTCGGATTAGACCTACACCACCAGCTCTCCTGGGTCTCCAGCTTGCCAATAGCAGATCTTGGGATTTATCAGTCTCTGTTATCACATGCATCAGTTCCTTATTCTATGTTATGCCCTTGTTTCTATTTCTTTTTTTTGTTTTTTTTTTTGTCTTTTTGATATTTCTTGGGCCGCTCCCGCGGCATATGGAGGTTCCCAGGCTAGGGGTCCAATTGGAACTGTAGCCACTGGCCTACGCCAGAGCCACAGTAATGCGGGATCCGAGCCGCGTCTGCAACCTACACCACAGCTCACGGCAACGCCGGATCGTTAACCCACTGAGCAAGGGCAGGGATCGAACCCGCAACCTCATGGTTCTTAGTCGGATTCATTAACCACTGCGCCACGACGGGAACTCCCCTTGTTTCTATTTCTATAGAAAACCCTGACTAATGCACGCTCAGAGTTTCTCCAAATATTTTCATTCCTCTGTTTCTTATTTAAGCTCATTCTGAGATTTCTATTATCTCCTCTTGATTTAGTCAATAATCATTATATACATTAATGCTGCATAAGTCCACCGTAAAATGCAGTGACATTTAACAGTAAGCATGTTATTTCTCACTCAGATATTTGCAGATAGCTCTGCTTGGGGTTGTGCATCCACACTCATGCTGTGCTATTGAGGTGGCTGGAGGCTGCTTCTCAATGCCTTGGCGTCTGAGTGTTGGTCAGATCAGCTCTGTTTCACATATTTTTGGCAGGGCACAAGTCAGAGGCATGCTTTTTTTGTTGTTCTTTTTTTATAGCCGCAACTGCAGCATATAGAAGTTCCTGGGTTAGGGGTCGAATTGGAGCTACAGATGCAGGCCTATGCCACAGACACAGCAATACCAGATCCGAGATGCATCTGCAACCTATACCGCAGCTTGTGCCAATGCCGGATCCTTAACCCACTGAGTATTGCCAGGGATTGAACCTGCATCCTCATGGGCACTATGTGAGGTTCTTAACCCCCTGAGACACGGTGGAAATTTTAGACATATTCTCTCTATAGTGATATGATTCAGAAGCACAAAAGGGGAAATCCAAACACGTAGTCATCTTTTAAGTCTTGAAAATGTCACATTAGTTAATATTCCATTGAGCCAAGTGACGCCAAGGCATTGAGAAGCAGCCTCCAGCCACCTCAATAGCACAGCATGAGTGTGGATGCACAACCCCATTGCAGGGGAATGAAGTCTCTTGGCTAATGATTCCATCTGTGACACCTGCCTTCTTGGTCACCTACGCAAAACACACTCACTCTCACTCCAAAGCCCCCTCAAATTTCCTTTCATCTGACATCAGGCTCAAAATTCTTGAAATTGCAATCTCTATTATTGGAACTTGAAGAGTACCTATGAATTACAACTTTGTCTTCATACTCTGAGTACAGAATTGATGGAAAATTGTACAAGGAATTAGAAATATTAGCTTCATTTCAAGCAGAGCTGGACTGGGAAATATGGCTTCAACTAAGCTTTCCTTGGGCTCCTTTAAAAAATTGCATGCCTTACTATAGAGGAGTAAGGGTCTGTCCCACACAGTTTACCATGGGAAGCTGACTGCAAAGAAATGTCTCTGGAAGCTGGTAGGACCGAACAGGGGAGAGAGGCACCACAAAGCCTGCCATGCTGTAACCCAGTGGTTCTCAAAGTGTGGTCCCTGGGCTGGCTGTATCAATGAGAACCACCTGGAGACTCATTAAAGTGAAAATTAATGGGCCCCTTTTCAGACCTATAGAATTAGAAATTTGGTGAGTAAGGGCCCAGGAATCCTCCGAATGATTTTGCTGCATGCAAAGTGTGAGAAGTAACATTATTAAGTCCAGTGGTTCTCACCCCTGGCTGCACTTTGGAATCCCCTGGGGACTATTCTAATCTATTAGAAAAATTCTATGGGAAGATGTTTGTATCCATCCTGGTGTTTGCTCCTTGGTAGGTATCCTGTTTCTTTGTCTTCCCTGTGGTCAATGAGGCTGATCCCTGCTTTCTCCGATAAAGGAGCCCAGAACACAATCCTAATCATCCCCAGTGTCCTTAAGTCTAGTGGGGACAGTAATGGTGAGCAGAAAGGGCTCTGGGTTTAGAATCAGATGGCTTTGCCCTTCGCTGCCAATGTGACCTCCTGCCATTCACCCAGTGTTAGGGTCTTGATTTCTTTGTCAATAAAATTGCCTACTTTCCAGGGTAGTTGAGAAAATCAAACATGAATCAGCCTAAAGAAAGTGCTTTGCCAAGTAAAAAGTGCTTAATATGTGTGTAAGCGGTTATTTTGTTTTATGCAATAAATCTGATGAGTCAGCAGCTTCAGGGCAGGCACAGGAGCCTTGGCCACAGAGGCCTGCCTCCCCAGATCACTAAAGACTCCTCGGGGAGTTGCCTGCTTGTTCTCCTAATTTGAAGGTAGCCCCAGGGTAGCTTCTGCCACTGTGCCACAATTCACCTTTCCCTCTTATTACAGAATCCTCACTGGGGCTTTTAATTACTCAGCCTCCTTTCATCCCTGCTGGCGACTTTAGCTTTGACTCTGGTGGGTTATTGCTGCTGGTTTAAGTACTGAGCTGTAGCTTAAGTCCTCTTTGTGTGACTGCTGGGTGTTGTCTTGGCAGATCTCTCTCGTCTTACCTGTTGTGTGCATCACTCTTAGGGAAGTCAATAAGAGTGTGCTCTTCTCAAGAACCCCATCCTCTGTGAGATGGCTGGGACACCCCCACTGGCACACCTCTCAGAGTGTTACTGGACAGGTGTCTTCTCATTGTAAGAGTATTGTATGGACTGAATAGTAAGCGACTGGTCCAAGGCTCACGGCCGATGAGTGTTTAGCCAAGAATTGCACTCAGGTACTTAGGCCACCGAAGTCCGGGTCTCTACTTCCTGTCTTCTTCTTGCTGGGCCTCTCTAGGCCTGCGATTTGGTGTAGGGACCAGGGTTCATATATCCTCAATCATTACCCCCCTGGCAAGGGGCAAGCCCAGGATAAGCAGCTCTCCTTTCACTGGGCATGGTTATGATCACTCTGGTGGGATTTCTGAGCAGGGCAGCCGTAATTCATGGCCAAATGTGATGCAGTAGGTGCTTGGTAATCATCCTCCTCTGATTAGGTAGATGAGATAATCAGCATCTTTTCATTCAGTGGACATTTATTTATTTATTTATTTTTAATTATTTATTATTATTTCTTTCCCACTGTACAACAAGGGGGTCAGGTTATCCCTACATGTATACATTACAATTACATTTTTCCCCCAACATTCAGTGGACATTTATTTACCCAATAGTAAGAGCAAATCAGGGTCCTGGTGAGAAAGGGGTTAAGAATGTGTAAGAAATTGACCTTGACCGTCAAAGGAAAGATATTTATAATAGATCTCTCTCTTTTCCTCTCTCTCACACACAAATGTCTATGTATACATACACATATTAATAGTAGTTATGTTCCCTTTGTATACACACATACAGATGTGTGTATGAATAATGAGAATTAACATGTGCGTACAGAGTTGATTCTCATTATTCACAGTAGTTATGATATATAAAAATATATTATATATATATATACACCTATAACTATACAAACACACATACATACATGTTTACATATTATATATACTGTATATATACTTATATATACTGTATATATGATGGGTGTACACATATGACATACATGTGTATGTATTTGTATCCATAGTCAATTCTTGTTATGCCTAGTGCTTATATTCTATAAAGTCGCTCTAAACACTGGATTAGCAAATACTGAACCACTGCTCCTAGAGGAAATATAGGATCTGTTCGGTTCCTGTAGACCTTTGGTCACATTTTCATCAACTGATCAACACATAGCCTTGTTGTGTGTGTGTGTTTCGGCTTAAAGACACTCTGTTTAATGTACACAGTCAATTCGTTAACACTGAACTCCTGGCCAACAGCACGGCAGCGCATGTCTACATGAAGCTTATGTGATAGACCTATTTCCTCCACAAGGCACATCACAGCCTTCTTGTGCTTAGGACTCTGGAGAGCGCTTCAGCACTGCGGCACTATGTTTGGCGGTCACTTTAAATAGCAAAATTACCGACAAAATATGAAAAAGGAGCACTAAATAAACTGTGAAAATGACATTCGTTTACGGTGTGAGCTGAAACAGGCAGGCAGACCAATGCCTTGTCCAAAGTCATGCATATTGGGAAACACATTTTTTGTCTTTCTACATGGCTGCAAAAAGCGCCATGAGTATTGATTTGGGGTTGCAAATAATTTTAGCAAGTTGACAAATTTGTTAATATGGAATCTGTGACTAATAAGGATTGATACTCTCCCTCCCACCCTGTCTCTTTTATATATATATATAAAAGAGATATTATACTAGGGGTAGGGAGATATTACACTAGGATGCCAGTTTCCTGAATTTAGGATTACTAACAAACCCGTATATTGAACTTAGGAGGACAAAAATAGAATTTATTGCAAGGATGCCTGTTATCAGCTGAGCTACAAAATGCTGCTTCCACTTTCAGAGTTTTTCCTTTGCATGTTTCATGCCTGAAGCTATCACCTGAGAGTGGAGAAAGGATGGGAGGCGTGGTTTCATGATCGACAGGCTTGAACTTGACGTAATCAGGGAGATGAGGTTTGTAAGAAGATTGTGGTACCCATTTGAACCCCATGACTGGAATTGCTGGAGGAGAAGCTCCAGGAAAAGAAACTGCTCTTTCCAGTGGAAAGGAGAAATTCTAGGAAAACCTAATAATTTATGTTCATGATAGGCACAATCAAAGTGCCCTTAAAAAGACTGTATATTTGAGACAGAGACATTGAGAAGATTTCTCTAACTGACTACAACCCTGGCATGTAAAAGAGCAAGAGATATGTCTATCTGGGGCCAGAGGAAGCATCATGGAAGAAATAGCACAGGACTTCTCCTTGGTCAGTGAGCAACACGTGACGAGGCACCCTCTCATCTCACAGTTTAGAAGAATGATATCTTGGAAACAGAAGGATTCAGGGCAACCAACCAGTCTCTAGGGTTTGAATCCCATGTGTGTAATCTACTAGCTGTGTGCCTTCAGGTAAGTATTTACTAGTCTGAGCTTAAGTTTTACCCCTTGCCACTTGCAGGGGAATATGGCTCCCTCATGGTGACTCTAAACAGGTGAAATAAAACCAACTGGAGTTCCCCCTGTGGCTCCAAGGGTTAAGAACCAGATATAGTCTCTATGAGGAGGCGGGTTCAGCTCTGGCCTTGCTCAGTGGGATAAGGATCCAGCGTTGCCACAAGCTGCTTCACAGGTCATAGATGTGGCTTGGATCTGGTGCTGCTGGGGCTGTGGCATAGGCCTGCTGCTGCAGCTCCACTTCGACCCCTATCCAACTGGGGAACTTCCATATGCTGCAGGTTCAGCTGAAAAAAGGAAAAAACCCAAAACGAAAAACACGTACTTAGCAGTCTGGCAGAGTAAGCATTCCATAATGCTAGTTCTGGAGTTCCCATTGTGGCGCAGCAGAGACAAACCTTACTAGTATCCATGAGGACGTGGGTTCGATCCCTGGCCTCACTCAGTGGGTCACGGATCTGGTGTGGCTATGACCGTGAGGTAGGCTGGCAGCTGTAGCTCTGATCTGACCCCTAGCCTGGGAAATTCCATATGCTGTGGGTGAGGCCCTAAAAAAAGCAAAATAGTAATAATAATAATGATGATGATGATAATATGATGCCAGTTTCCTTCTGGTTCAGGGTTTGTCCAGCCAGTGAGAGGCAGATAGGCGACTCGAACCCAGCACTCGTGACTTAGAGGCCCATACGCTTTCCATGATTAGCGTGAAAAGTCACTGCTTTCTCCTGACCTGATCTGCTGATCGGCTCTTACTGTACCCTGGGGGACACCCCGCCCCCGGGCCCCCCAGGAGTTTAACTGTCTTGAAAGGCATATCAGGCTCTTTCCTTGCCCCTTTCCTCCCTCCCATGAGACGCATCAGTGATGGAGCTGGAGAGAATGGAAACGCTGAGCCTTGAGGGATGGCTAATGAATTCTGGGCTGGTGCCATTACCACCTTTACCAATCAATGCAAGACCGAGGGAGGACTCTTTTGCACACAGAGGTCGCGTCTCTCTTGATTAAAGGTGATCACGATGAAAAAATGATTAGGATTCTAACTCCACTCGCATAAAAAGGAGACCTGCCCACTTAGGCTAATTCGGCATTACGCTAACAACGAGATGAAAAATGGGTGAGGTGTCAGGGCAGGCAGATGCCAAATTGTGAAATGAGTGTTTGCATTAAGCTGCATAACCTCACTGGGCCTCATGGTAAAAAATAAGAACAAGAAGTAAAAACAAAACAAAGAAATAACAAATCAAGGGTGTTCCCCGGTGGCCTGGTGGTTAGGGCTCTGAGCTTTCACCACGGTAGTCTAGGTTCGGTCCCTGACTGGGGAACTGAGATCCCACATCAAGCCACTGCACACTGCAGCCAAAACCAAACAACTCTAGATAAATTTTGTTGAAACCTCTGGAGAGTCAGAAACTCAGGGTTTTCCACCCATTGTCTCATTTTATACTCTAGCACCCTATGAAGTGGGGGGCACTCTTTTCTCTTCTTCCTTTTTATTTTTTTGTCTTTTTAGGGTCACACCTGTGGAACATGGCAGTTCCCAGGCGAGGGGTCGAAGGTGGAATCGAAGCTGTAGCCCCTGGCCTGTGCCACAGTCACAGCCACAGCAATGCGGGATCCGAGCCGCGTCTTTGACCTACACCCCAGCTCACGGCAACGCCGGATCCTTAACCCACTGAGCAAGGCCAGGGATCAAACCTGTGTCCTCATGGATACTAGCTGGGTTCGTTAAATGCTGAGCCACAAAGGGAACTCCACTCTTTTCTATTATCCCCACTGCATGGATGAGGGAGGTGCAAGGGGCCTAACCTGTGAAAAGAGTCAATAGAGGACCGAGGACCATTATGTCCACGAAGGGTGTGTGGAAGGGTCTTAATTCTTGTTTGGTGGTACAGTCAAGGTGCTGGTTTCAAGGCTACGTCCAGAAAGGAAGCTAGGATGCCCTTCCCACGCCCACCTGTACTGTAAGGGATCTCTGAGGGCCAGCCAGTGTCTGGGGACGGCTTTAGTGTTCCATCAATATAGTCTAGGTTCCTTTCCTTTAGCCAGTGTCTGCTCACAGGTTAGAAATCAGAAGTACAATTGGCCCTTGAACAACATGGGTTCGACCTGAGTTGGGTCCATTTATACACAGATATATTTTTTCAATACGTATGACAGTACGATACCATTCGGGGTTGCCCGGATCTGCAGATGTGGAACTGCAGGTACGAAGGGCCAGTTGCGGGCTTTGAGCATCTGCAGATTTTGGTATCTGTCAGGGCTCTGGGAACCTATTCCCCTTGGACGGTGAGGGGCGACTGCGGTTGTAATTACTGAGGGTGGTTTTTGTAAATACACATGTAATTCTCCTTTTTCCTCTGCCTGTATTCCGAACCAATGGAGACAGCAAAAGGGATCCAGTGAATGAGCAGCATTAGCACGGTCAAGGCTGGATCAGCGGCCTGGATGAATAGCTACCGTGGGCATCCTGATACTAAGCTTCAGAATGGGACAGGCTCACCATCTACCCAAGGCACAGGTCGGGGTGGGAAAAGTCTCTCCAAAAGGAGGCAGGGCTTTACAGGTAAACTTACCTTGTGGTGGAGAGCAGAGCATTCTCAAAGAGATGGCAGGAATGGAAGAGGCAGGTTTATGCGTACTTGGTTCTTCTTCTCAACTCACTCCCAGAGCGAGCACTGCCCCTCACACGCAGAGGAGGAGGGAGTGAGGCCATGTCGGCAAGAGGCAGAGGAATCACACCAATGGATGTTTTTTTTGTTTGTTTGTTTTTGTCTTTTTGCTATTTCTTGGGCCGCTCCGGGATCCGAGCCGCATCTGCAACCTACACCACAGCTCACGGCAACACCGGATCGTTAACCCACTGAGCAAGGGCAGGGACCGAACCCGCAACCTCATGGTCGGATTCGTTAACCACTGCGCCACGACGGGAACTCCCACACCAATGGATGTTAATTCGCGTGCAAGGAAACACCAGGTCACAAGAATAAGACTTCCTTTCTAACAGTTCTAAAGTGGAAAGGGGTGAAAGGAGAGCTGCTGATGCTGCTGTTACTGTGTGTGTGTGTGTGTCCTTATACATGGGCACAAGTGAATATGTACCAATATAATATGTATCAATATTAACTGATAAATACTAGCACTACCTAGGCAGAAGCTTTACTCATATTTTAGCTTGACAAATTACAGACATTGAAATATCATCACAAAAATTACCTTTAAAGAACACAAAACTCTTTTTCTCCTTTTTAAAAGTTTTATTGAAGTCTAGTTGATTTACAATGTTGTGTCAATGTCTGCTGCATGACAACATGATTCAGGTATACATATGCACAAATTCATTCTTTTTTAGTTTCTTTTCCCGTATAGGTTATCACGGAACAGTGGGTGGCATCACCTGTGCTATCCGACAGGTCTCTGTTGACCATGCATATTGTACTGGACTGCCCGTGCGGCTCTCAACATATACTGTAGACTATGTACACCAAACCCACACTCCCGATCCATCCTCCCCCCACCTTTCCCTTTTGGTAACCATAAGTTTGTTTTCAAAGTTAAAGAACAGAAACTTTAAAAAAATTATCTGTATGGGGGAGTTCCTGTCGTGGCTTAGTGGTAATGAACCCAACAAGTCTCCACAAGGATGTGGGCTCAATCCCAGGCCCTGCTCAGTGGGTTAAGGATCTGGCATTGCCATGAACTTCAGTATAGGTTGCAGACATGGCTTGGATCGGGCTTTGTTATGGCTGTGGTATAGGCAGGCGGCAGCAGTCCTGATACAACCCCTGGCCTGAGAACTTCCATGTGCCGTGGGTGCAGCCCTATATATATCTGTATGGGTCATTTGGAAGAATTGTTGCAGCATATAAATAGTCTCTCTTTTTCCTCAAGATTTAGCATCTACCTTCGTTTGAGCTAATGTCTAGATAAGCCAGCTAGTGCTGATACCTCTAAGAGTTTGACTTAGGCCTTCATATTTTTGGCACAGGTCTTTTGGAAAGATCAGTGGACTCCACAAGAATCCACAGGAGTATAACAACTTCACTAAACCACATGCGGAACAGATTGGGTTACAATGACCGAGATAGGAAAGGGCAAAGGGTAAAAGCATTCGTCCTCTCCCCCTCATCTTGCATCCCTGGAAAGAAGGCTGTTATGTCCCTACTCTTCATTGGAATTAAAGCAGTTTCAGGGCCTTATGATGGATTCTTAGGAGAAAGGAGTCTCAGCTGAAACACTCACTAATTTCAATTAAGTGAAAAAAAAAATCCATAGTAATGCGATGTTAGCCTTGCGGTAATGTCATCATTGCTAGAAACGGGAAAGAGATACTCTTCCCAGAAACCCCATCTCCCTCTTGATGCAGCTTCTTAGAGGCAAATTTGAACAGGCAAAGAGGAAAGTTCTCCTTTCTCAGCAAGAGGATGATAAAATTGAATGTATCTGTCTGGAAGTTTGCTCACATTTCTCCCTATCTGCACACCATGAGATGGAAAAGGTGCCAGGTTGGAAGTTGGGTAGAAACGGGCTTGACTCCTTCCCAACTCTATTGCTTGTCAATCAGTACCTTGACTCTGAACTTCTGTTTCCTCATCCGTGAAATGAATGTGATGATAACAGCATGTTTTAAATGGACACATTTCTAAAGCCAAAATAAAACAAAATTAGCAGAGACCCAAAGGCCAAGCAATTGGAAAAGAGAGAAAGAAAGAAAGAGGGAGGAAGGGAGGGAGGAAGGGAGGGAGGAAGGAAGAAAACTTGCTTTGTTTGGTTAAATATTTATGATGGCTTGAATTGGATTTCATTATCAAAAATATCGTTGAGAAGAACATTACAATGTTAATGTATTCTTTCTTCCCTTGATGGATTTTGATTAAACACCTAGCTTTTGTTTAGCAGACTCTACTATAAGGGATACTATTTGACTTCTAAGAAGAGCTCAAAGTTTCTCCTGCCTCATTTTACTCCAAAGGAGAATTTCCTTGTTTGTCAAAGACACGGTCTTGAGCTGTGATCTTGGGCATAAGGAGGGCGTGGAATGGAACATAGAAAAATCTATTTCTTATTGTGTTTGGGTATCTTTTAGTTTTGTGATTTCTTGGTTCAAATTTGGGAAACTTATGATGCTCTTTTTCTTGTTCTGCCTTAGACGGTTCTCTCTCTCATCTGAATTTTTCTCTTTTTTCCTTCCCATGTGACTGGCTTGATAAGAAAGGTCAAAGCATGCACCTATTTGGGAGGAACTTTCATCCTGAGGGACCCAGGCAGGAACCAGAATGTGGTTTATAGAAAAGGAAGCTTCATTCAGGCTGTTTAGATCTGCCCTCTGGTCTATGGTAGAGGAAACAATGAATGAACCTTGATAACTAGGACTGGGGACAGTAAGACATCAGTCAGGTGATTAACAGGGGCTTCTGACCTTGTAGGAAACAGAATTCACACGTACATCAAGCTCTTCCTGGATTCAGAACTAATGATGAATAAGAAGAGGGTTAATTAATACTTGATGAAGACCAAATGAGATCTATTGCAAATTCTTTTTTTCTTTTTGAATTTTATTAGAGTATAGTTGATTCAATGTTGTGGCAATTTCTGCTGTACAGCAAAGTGACTCAGTCATGCATATCTATCCATTCCTTTTCTTATATTATCTTCCATCATGGTCTGTCCCTAGAGACTGAATATAGTTCCCTGTGCTTTACAGTCAGACCTCATTTCTTATTGAAAATTCTAAAGCTTGCAAGTGACAGGTCAGAAAGCAAAGAATTAGAGAACACTTGAACTAAAAGGGAGCTTAGACATAAATTAGTCCATCAACTTGTATTCTTTATTGCTTCTGCTGCTATTTTGTAGAAGCGTAATTTGAGGCCCAAGAAGAATGAATGCCATTCATTTGGCGGCAGTTAGTGATTGGCAAGTCTCACAAACCAAGTTTCTTGAATTGCCCAGCTTCTTGGTCAAAACTGCTTGCATTCAACCAGAACTCTATCAAAGTTTTTGACTTTGAGTGATTTATTGAACTTCTCAGCAAGCCAGTTGCCTCATGTGAGAAGGGAGAAGATCATGAGAGTATTTAACCAATCAGGTTGTTGTGATGTTTAAGTGAGTCAGTAAGTGACATTTTTAGAACGGCACCTGACACAGCAAAGACGGGAGTTGCAGGGTTCCCTTCCTTTTCTTGTTTCTTACAAAAAACCTCTTGGTTTCCTAACTCCTCACCCATCTGCGGGTCTTAACGGAGCATCTCTTTGAGTGCATAAGTTCAAAATCATTTCTTTTTTCCTTTAGCTCAACAAGGATTCTATGTCTTCAACAAGGATTCTCTGGAGGCTGTGTTTGATGTTTGAAATTTTAAATAATTCCAGGGAAAAAAACTCTGTTTGAAGAAAGTACCAGTTTAAGACCAGGGAATGGAACAAAATACCCTCTTCATTGACCTGAAAAGAAAACCTCTGGGGACTTCCCTGACTGGTCCTCACTCACAGTCACAGTAACTTAAGATTCACTTTGGAGAACAATGACGGAAGAGAATTCTCCTTTTTCTTTTTCTTCTTAAAATCCTTCCCTGCCAATTCTGACTGACTGAGTTGGGGCTAAAACAGAAAGGCTTTTGAACCATAACTGGCATGTCCACTGCTGCAAACTTGACAATAATAAACCTGTTAAACTGAACGAGAGGTGCGAGTTGGCAGCTTAGAATAGATTTCATTTTCACTCTTGTCTGCTGCCAGGAACATGGCTCACCTGCCTTCTGTGCTTTATTTCCTGGTGGGATTCAAAGCGAATGGCCGTCCACTCCATCTGCTTTTCCAATCCAGAAGCTGACTTTCTTAACTCCTCTTGGGCTCCTGGGACGTGGCCTAGGTGTGGTTGATCGGGAACCAGCTGGCCAGTTTTCCCCTGGCACCAGCACATTAATAGCATGGTGTCGATGGGTGGAAATTTTGTGTAACATTGATGTTGAAGAGGTAGGATGGGAGAAATAAAACATCACTACTGTTTGGAGTGAGACCTGGCTTTAAGTGTTGGTCCCACAGCCTTGAGCACAAAACATAGCTTCTCTTTGCCTAGTTCTTTGCTATAGCGAAACATCATAACCTACCTCGCTGCATCGTGTAATCATTAGAACAGTCAGAACATTGAAACATCTAGCTCACAGCCTGGCACTGGAGTTGCCCTCAGCAACAGCCTCTGTGAATGGTTTTCCAGTGTCTTTAGAGTAAGAAACCCTTGCAGAGAAGATAGGAAGGGGCCTGCTTGATAATAGAGTACTTGGTGTGCATTATAAAAATATGCAGTCTCCAGGTGACTACTCATTGCGCACAGTCTCTGGTTTGGAGAGACACACGAGCTGGTTTCAGCCCCCACTGGTCCCTACAGCTAGGTGACTTTGGTCAGTGCACAACTTCAACAGTTATGCCTGGTCTTTCTGAACATGGGTATCAGCATTGTAGCCAGATCATGGTTTTAACTGCACTGATATCAGGAAAACAGAATCAAGTCCAGACTTGCTTGGCAGTTAAGAGCTTTTAGGATGTGACTTCCAAGTTACTTCTTCCACTGGAACATTTACTCCAAACAAACAGGAATTCTTATTACCATGAACTTGCACAGGATGTGCTTCTTGCACATGATGTGCCTCAGCTGCAATGCCTGCTTGACCATGAGGGGGCAGTATAGCATAGTAGCTAAGAGATGAACCTACCTGCCTGTGTTAGTTATGCCTCCGTGCGGTGCCATCTTGGCCAATACTTAATCCCTTTGTGCTTCTGCTTCTCATCCCTATAACGGGGAGAATAATAATACCTACCTCTTTGAGTTACTGTAAGGATTTAAATGGTAAATACATGCAAGGCTAAGAACAGTGCCAGGTACGTAACGAGCGCTCCATTAATAGAAGCTATCATTACTGTCTCACCCTCTTAGCTCTGCACCATCTGTAGACTGAACCACATTCTCAGATATCTTCAGATACATGTCTTTCCTGATGGGAAAGGCTCTCATTTCAGATTTAAGCATGAAATTCCTAGGGAAGCATTCTGGTTGGCCCATCTTGAGTCAAGGTTTTGTTCACTAACTAATCATTGTGATTAAAGTAAGCACTGGCCCCAGACTTTTATTTTCTCCTACTGTTTCTTCAGCGTCCACTTGGAGGGATGCATTTACCCATTAAAAGACAATACCTGCCTTTATCTATCAGTAGTTCTCCTTGAAGAAGATAAAAAGAGCAACAGAACTTTGAAAAAAAAAAACCCACAAAAACAAAAAAACAAAACAGAAAACAACTTATACAACCCAACAGCAAAAAAGCCAAACAATCAATGGAAAAATGGGCAAAAGACCTGAATAGACATTTCTCCAAGGAAGATATACAGATGGCCAGCAAACACATGAAAAAATGCTCAACATCGCTGATTATAAGAGAAATGCAAATCAAAACTACCATGAGATATCACCTCACACCAGTCAGAATGGCCATCATTAATAAATCCACAAATAACAAGTGCTGGAGGGGCTGTGGAGAAAAGGGAACCCTCCTGCACTGTTGGTGGGAATGTAAACTGGTACAGCCACTATGGAGAACAGTTTGGCGATACCTTAGAAATCTATACATAGAACTTCCATATGACCCCACAATCCCACTCTTGGGCATCTATCCGGACAAAACTCTACTTAAAAGAGACATGTGCACCAGCACTGTTCACAATAGCCAGGACATGGAAACAACCCAAATGTCCATCGACAGATGATTGGATTCGGAAGATGTAGTATATGTACACAATGGAATACTACTCAGCCATAAAAAAGAATGACATAATGCCATTTGTAGCAACATGGATGGAACTAGAGAATCTCATCCCGAGTGAAGTGAGCCAGAAAGACAAAGACAAATACCATATGATATCACTTATAACTGGAATCTAATATCCAGCACAAATGAACACCTCCTTAGAAAAGAAAATCATGGACTTGGAGAAGAGACTTGTGGCTGCCTGATGGGAGGGGGAGGGAGTGGGAGGGATCGGGAGCTTGGGCTTATCAGACACAACTTAGAATAGATTTACAAGGAGATCCTGCTGAGTAGCATTGAGAACTTTGTCTAGATACTCATGTTGCAACAGAACAAAGGGTGGGGAAAAAAAATGTAATTGTAATGTATACATGTAAGGATAACTTGATCCTCTTGCTGTACAGTGGGAAAATAAAAATAAAATAAAATAAAATGCATAACTTGTTAAAAAAAAAAAGAAAAAATATATAAGGTAAGCCGATAGTGATTCACATAAGAACGAGGTGGTATGGAAAATGTTTGTGGAAACAGCTTGGATGACTGGAGAGATGGCGATGCCATCGACGGAGGCAGGGAGCATGAACGGACTGAGCTGGTGCGGGAGGTGGTACCAGACAAGCTCCACTTGGATCCTCTGGGTTAGAACTATAAGTAGGGCATTAAGGTCAATGGATCTGAGGGCAGTTGAAGAGATGAGTTCAAGAATCAGGGAAGAGCTCTGGACTGGAGTTCTAAATTTATGGACATGAGGGGGTGTGGAGAAAAGGGAACCCTCCTGCACTGTTTGTGGGAATGTAAGCTGGTACAACCACTGTAGAGAACAGTATGGAGGTACCTTAGAAATCTATACACAGAACTACCATTTGACCCAGCAACCCCACTCTTGGGCATATATCCAGACAAAATGTTCCTTAAAAAAGACACATGCACCCACATGCTCACTGCAGTACTATTCACAATAGTCAAGACATGGAAAAACTCAAATGTCCATTGACAGATGACTGGGTTAAGAAGATGTGGTATATATACACAATGGAATACTACTCAACCATAAAAAAGAACAACATAATGCCATTTGCAGCAACATGGATGGAACTAGAGACTCTCATCCTGAGTGAAGTAAATCAGAATGAGAAAGACAAATACCATATGATATCACTTATATCTGGAATGTAATATACAGCACAAATGAACCTTTCCACAGAAAAGGAAATCATGGACCTAGAGAATAGACTTGTGGTTGCCTAGGGGGAGGGGGAGGGAGTGGGAGGGATTGGGAACTTGGGCTTAATGGATGCAAACTATTGCTTTTGGAATGGATTAGCAATGAGATCCTGCTGTGTAGCACTGAGAATTATATCTAGTTACTTATGACGGAGCATGATAATGGGAGAAAAAATAATGTATACATATATGTGTAACCGGGTCACTATGCTGTACAGTTGAAAAAAAATTGTATTGGGGAAATAACAATAAAATAAATAAATAAATTTATGGACATGAGGATATAAGAAATAGTTTTTCAATATGCAGAGAGGACTTTTACATCTAAGTAACGTGTCACAGGTTGTACCAGGCTCACATCGCCATGGCATTAACCAGGGGAAAAATATTTTGGTAAATTTTCAAGCTCATATTGTAAAAGATATATGAGGTCTGTGAAAGCAAAGAAGAATAGATGAACAAAAATTCCAGAAAGAGAAAAGCCTTTTCTAGGTTAGCTGACAATTTGCCAGCCACTTATTCCCCAAGGGTTCTGCCACTCGGGATACAGGCTGAGGATCAGGCTTGTCAGACACTTCTTGGGGACAGACTAACAGAGCATGTGTGTGTCATGCAGCCTGGTACAATTGACTGGAAACTAGAGATACCTCAAAAAAAAAAAAGACAATATTTTCCCCGTGGGATAGACTATTAGAACTATACAACTAATAGATGCCAAATTTTATCCTAAGAGTTCTTAATCACAAACTACACTCAGGTGGAATAAAACTAAACTATTACACAGAGGGGGCCTTCACACTGTAGTGTTTAGAGTCCTAAATAGATGGAAATAAATGAGATAAATGGCCAACTAGAGAAGCTGCAAATAATATATGTGCAAAAGCCCAAAGAGAGTAGACAGAAGGAAATGATAAAGAAGAGAGCATGGAAGGATTAAATAGAATGCAAATGTATAAAAAAGAAGATAAAGTTATTCTCTGTAAACAATAAAGCATCTGTCAACCTCTGGCAAGGTTGATATGTCCTCCCCAAAAAGAGGAGCTGAAGATAAACAATATTGTAACAAAAAAAGAGCCATGACTAGAAATAAAACAATGACTAAAAAAATAATATCATGAGGAATTTTATGTGATACATTTTAAAACTTAAGTAAAATCACCAAAATTTCCCCCAAATGTATATTACCAAATCAACTAAAAGAGAAATAATGCCGAATGATCTTCTGACCATTCAAAAAATGTGGGTAATTAAAATACCCCCACGGAGGCTCAAATGGTCTTATATGTGAATTCTACAAAACATAGGAAGAGGCTGATCATTCCAATCATTAATAAAAACTGTTTGAGAGTAAAAAATTATTGACTTTTGGTATAAGCTGAGATGAAATTAGTAGCCTATCTTAATAGCCTATCTTTCAGACTGATTACAACTAAAAACTCTAGATAAAACAAACAAAAAAACCCAACTACCAGAAGATTCAAAAAATAATTAATCATGGGGCAATTGGAGTAGGAAATCAAAACGAAGAATGACCAGTACTGTAAGGGTAACAAAATATTTTCATATTATATGTAATATGTTATATATATATATATAATTTTTAAACAATAAGAAAATAACCTAATTTAAAAAAAAACGAGCAAAAGATCTGAATAGACACTTTACCAATGAAGATACATGGATGGCTCATGGAAAGATATTCAACACCATTAGTTGCTGGTTAAGATACCACTGCACATCTATTCATACGGAGGCTGAAATATTGAAAAACAACAATAAACCATTCCAAATGTACATCAAAAAGAATGAATTTTACTATAAGTGTATTTAAAATAAAAATTTTAAGGTTAACGAATCCAACTAGGAAGTATGAGGTTGCGGGTTCGATCCCTGGCCTTGTTCAGTGGGTTAAGGATCTGGCGTTGCCACCAGCTGTGGTGTAGGTCACAGATGTGGCTCGGATCCCGCGTTGCTGTGGCTCTGGCATAGGCTGGCAGCTCCGATGAGACCCCTAGCCTGGGAACCTCCATATGCTGCGGGTGTGGCCCTAGAAAAGACAAAAAATAAAATAAAATAAATAAATAAATAAAATAAAAAATTTAAAAAGTAAATTAAATCATGAAAAATTTCACAGAATTCTTTGTCTTCCATGACACAGACATCAAAACGGTACCATGCTATTATAATAACAGAAAATTACAGAGCAATTTCCCTTCCGACTATTCATATGTACTCTCAATTCAACAATATATTAACATAAAAATACATAATGTAATATAATCAAGTTGAGTTTCTTCCAAGAATGCCTAGCTTTTTTCAAAATTAGAAAAAATTTTTATCATAACTATTATGTTCCAAGAGGAAATTGTTAATAAATGATCACCCCAATGGATGTAAAAATGAATTTATCAACATTCTACACCCATTCATAACATTAAAACTCTTCTCAGATTTGGAATTTTAAAAATATTCTTTCTACATATACACACAAACCCTGAGGCAAATACCATACTTGGTCATAAAATATTTAATATATTCCCTTTACAATCAGAAAAAAAATGAGAATGATAGCTATCTCCAGTTATTTTCAGTATTTTATTGGAAATTTCTAATGAACAGAATAAAACAAGAAATGGGAATAAAAGGGGAATCCACTGGGAACCAAGAATCAAAGTGTCACTATTTGAAAATGAGAGTTTCAATATCTAAAATTCCAAAGAATCTGCAGAAGATTCTTACAATGCCTAAGAGCATTTAGCAAATTTTACAGATAAAAGATCAATATACAAAAGTCAGTTGCATGTCTATCAATTAGCAACAGTCAAGTTGAAAATGGAATATCCAATATTAACAAACATTCAAGTCATCAAACTATATAAGAAGTTGTCCAAGACTTTTATGGTGAAAAGTATGAAAATGTGATTTGAAAGTCATTAAAGAAAATCCAAACCCTAGGAAAGAGATTCTCTGCTAGTGGAAAGGAAAATTTGATGTCATAAATATGACAAAATATGAAAAAATTCCAGGAAGAATCTTCATGGAACTCGATAGATTGATTCCAATAATTATAAAGGAGAACGAATTTGTAGTTAAGATGCTCCCAATGGAGCCTCATCCTGCCAGGTATCAAGACTCACTATTAAGCTATAATCGTAACTTGTTGTACTGGTGCAAAAGAGGCAATTACTCCAAAAGAACGCAATAAAGTACCATAAACATACCCTTACCTACATGGAGTCATGACATATGATGGAGCTGATGATACAGATCAACGGAAGCATAAGTCTTCTTTTCAATATGTATTGACAAGTGCTTATTCATATGGAAAATTGGCAATGGATATTTTCTGCACATCAGACATATAAATCACATCCGGGCAGATCTAATATTTAAATGGGAAAAAAAAAACCTTTTTTTTAGCTGTGTCTATAGCACGTGGAAGTTCTCGAACCAAGGACTGAACCCACAACACGGCAGCAACCCAAAACACTGAAGTGAAAACACTGGATCCTTAATGCACTGATCCACCCAGGAACTCCAGAAAACTGACTGCAGCAGCTCAGGTTGCTGTGGAGGCATGGATTTGCTCTCCAGCCCAATGCAGTGGTGAAAGGATCCGGCATTGCAGCAGCTGCAGCATAAGTTGTGGCTGCACCTAGGACTCAATCCCTGGCCAGGGAACTTCCATATATCTTAGGTGCAGCCATAAAAAATCAAAATCAAACAAAACAAAACAAAGCAAGCACTGTCATGTTTTATTGGTCCAATAAATGTGTTACAGGTATATTACCAAGAACCATTCTTGCCTTGGCAGCCTTACTGGTAACAGCATATAGAATTAGGTAGAGTGTTGGGTTTCAAATCTTACAGAAGAGAAGAATTTATATTGACTGTGCATCTGGAGGAAGAATCCTACAGTTAGAGACGTGCACAAAGAATGACGAGTAGAGGATGGGATCTCACTGTGCACAGTACATCAACATGTCACTGGACATTTGGTTGGATGTGGCTGGGTCATGCAATGAGGATGGAATTTGAAAGAAGGAACTTGTTCAAAGTGCTGTGTAAAATGGGTGGTGGAAGCTTGGACATACTTTCCAGATGTTGGGAAGGAGTGAGAACAGGTGTGGCTCTCCTACAATCAACATGAGGGGATACCAGGTATCTAATTAACCCCCCAAAACTATCCCATCACTCAGGATAAATGGGCAACGTTTCCCTTGAATCAGTGTTGTATAGAGGTACTGTCATGCAGACCTCAAGAAGCCTGTGCCACTATTTGGAGAAGTTTTAGTGGTATGACTCTCATATTTACATTCCAATTGGCATGGACAATTACCTCCTTGGCCATTGCCTAACTATTGGCTGACCCAGACCAGCTAAACTGGTTGGTGAATCCTTAAGACATTAGTCTAAGGTTTCCCCTACCAGTCAACCAAAGACCATTAGTCAGATTGCCACAAAAGGAAAAAAAAATAGTAATAACCCTTGTATTGCTTGGCAATATGATGTATTTATTTGAAAATTCTTAGAGAACTATGGCAGAAATGGAATATGCGAAAAAGAAAAGCCAATGCTACATTACCCATGTTTTTTTTTTTTTAATCACCATTTTCATCCTTTAACAGAGATAGAAATAAAGGCTCTGTGAAGAGAGAGAATGCAATGTCCAGTGTCAGGATTTGGATATCATACGCCCACTCGAGAAGGGATAGGAAGAGAGCATCTCAATATGCTGGTGCTGAAGGAGAGGGAAGGGAAACCCTGGATGGGTTAAAACAACACAGAGGAGAACTAAATGCAGCACCACTGCAGGGACTTCAGAGAACTCTCCCTGACAGCCACGAAGAAGAGGTTCTGCTAATGTTACCAGAGAAACAACTTGGTAAAGAGGCAAGTAAATGGAATTCAAAACAGACATGGAACTCCAAACCCAACTTCATTGCATGGAATTGAAATTCCAGAGGACTATAAAATATTCAGACATAGAGAACCATTTATTATGCATAATCCTGGTACTTAATATGACAAAATAATTCTTATTTACCCATCCTATGATAATATTTGATATTTAATTTGAAATGCTGGAAGCACCAGTATCATATTAGTCAGTGATGGCATCTTCAAGACGGCACTGACAGAGTTCACTCAGTTATTTACTGTGCATGGTGTACTAGTGGGTTATATTAGTCCATTGATTTATGTGTTAAAATGAAAAGGCTGGAAGACATTTGCAAATATGAGTACTTTTCATATAAATATATATATATGCAAATATAAGTACTTATACTGGCATGACAAAGAAATCTCAACATTAACCCTTCCTTTGCGCATAATGGATTTTAAGATTGCAAATATGAATGCAATTCAACTACTCCTACCAAATGCACAAGTAAAAGGATGCTTGTTTCACTTTTCACAATCACTTTTGCAATAAATATCTTCTTCTGGGAGTTCCTATTGTGGCTCAGCGGGTTCCAAACCCATTTGGTATCCATGAGGATGCAGGTTGGATCCCCGGCCTCGCTCAGTGGGTTAAGGATCTGGCCTTGCCACTAGCTGTGATGTAGGTCTCAGATGCAGTTCAGATCCCACGTTGCTGTGGCTGTGTCATTGGCCAGCATCCGCAGCTCTGATTTGACCCCTAGCCTGGGAACGTCCATATGCCACAGGTGTGGCCTTAAAAAAAAGCAACCCCCCCAAAACAAAACAAAACAAAACACCAACAAAAAAGCTTCTTCTAACATGAAAGTATATGACAACGGAAAGTAAAGTCCTGAGTATGTTTCGTGTTGTTTGGATTTGCCTCTGTGCCTTTGGAAGATGTAAATGAAACTCTTGAGTGGAGAATGCAGAAGAAATTTTAGATGACCTAATGGATTCTGCTAAGACAGTGTCTTTTGTGGAAGGTGTGGCAGAAGCAAAGAAATGCTGGAAGCGCCAAGATTTCCACCAGAAATGTGTAATGTTTAGACATCGGTACGGAATGGTGATCAAGGGCAGACAACACAGCAGAAGGCTGGCATAGCAGATTTCAGAAGCTAAGGGTCATGCGTCATCCTTCAAGTTTGTAGATTTCAAAGATGAACTCGGAGATTGTTAAAAGATGGGCAGCAAAGCAGTGAACAAATTACACCTAAGTTTTTGGTGGTCATATTCAAATATGGTCACTGACTTCACGATGGTATCAGCAAATCAAATTCTTATAATTGAATTGTTAATAGATATAAGAAATATAAAGCTAATAATCAGCGAGTTCCCATCGTGGCACAGTGGTTAACGAATCCAACTAGGAACCATGGGGTTGCGGGTTTGATCCCTGGCCTTGCTCAGTGGGTTAAGGACCCGGCGTTGCTGTGAGCTGTGGTGTGGGTCGCAGATGCAGCTCGGATCCCGCGTTGCTGTGGCTCTGGCATAAGCCGGCAGCAACAGCTCTGATTAGACTCCTAGCCTGGGAACCTCCCTATGCTGCGGGAGTGGGCCTAGAAAAGGAAAAAAGACAAAAAAATTTAAAAAGAAATAAAGCTAATAATCAGGTTGCTATATACGGGAGAGCAATTGCTCATCAACTTAAGAGTAACCCTGCTGAACTTCATGTGAGGAAGAGCACGAATAAATGTGAAATCCAAAATATGCCTTGTAAAATTCATGTAAAAATGTGAAATTCATCACAAATTATAACGAAAATAAAGAAATAAAAATGAACAGTGTTAAAGGTTTGAATTATTTAGCAAATCATGGACCAAGTGGACATTTTGGACAGGACTGTATGTATCAAGAACATTTTGGTGTGGACAGAACGTCTCAATGGACGTTTTGAACAGAACCAAGTATCTTGAAAAGTCTAAAATTTACTGTGACGATTTTGTATAACTCTGTGAATACCTGAGAGCCATTGAATTGTGGACTTTAAATGGGTGATGTGTGACATATGAATTCTATCTCAATAAAGTTGTTCTAAAATAATGTAGTTGATGACATAGAGAAATTTAAGTAACTAAGTTAAGTAAATTAAAGAGAATTTTGAATGAAGGAAGGAGAGGATAGTGGAGAAGCTTGAGGGTAGTGTGGAGTCAAAGAAAGGCTGTTTTTAAAAGTGGAAGTTTAGGATTTCTGTCGTAGCTCAGCAGAAACAAATCTGACTAGCACCTGAGGATGCAGGTTCAATCCCTGGCCTCGCTCCGTGGGTTAAAGATCCAGCATTGCTGTGAGCTGCGGTGTAGACTGCAGACACAGCTCGGATCCCTCGTTGCTGTGTCGGTGGCGTAGGCCAGCAGCTACATATGCTGAGGGTGTGGCCCTAAAAAGACAAAAAAAAAAAAAATAAAATAAAACAAAACAAAAAAAAGGAAGTTTGGCTATAGGCTGAATGAATATGCTAATTGAGGACTTAAGAAAAACCAATCTCATGTGACAGAGGACTTTCTATTAAAAGTCTAGGACTCTTCCTCCTTTATAAGGCTTCCTCCCAAATGACTCAAGTTTAAAAGTCAAACCTTCTCTGAGTCAGTGCTCAGCCCTCCCCAAGCATGAGCTTCATTAATATTCTTTGGAATAAACTTTTAGAAACGTGGAGTCCTGGTGGTTATGCCATTCTTGCAGCCTGCATGATGAGATGTATTGAGCCATCACCTGGAACTCTTAACTTAGAAACTCCAAACAGGTTGGAGCCCTTCAATGATTCGGGGAGATTAGATACCACCATAGGATGGGATTTGGGAATGGACAAATGAAGAGGCAGTGGCTGGATGGCACCAGATCTGTGTACTTTCTAATTGACTCACTCCCATAAAATCCCCTCAAGGACTACAGGTTTGTTCTGAAGTCTGGGGACCCCCAAGTTAATTCTAAGCCTTTACAGATGATAATATAGACCAGGTACATGTCAATTAGTGATGAAATGAGAAAAGCATCCCTATCGTCGGTGTTTTGACACCCACACCTCACTCACCCTGGAGAGAAAAAAATAGAACCAGTAATACATTGGAAGTGAGCAAATAGCAGAAGAAACACCCTGGCATGAGAATCAGGAAAAGCCTATTTTAAATATAGCTCCAGTATGTCCAACTTCCTCTTTAGTCTCCCTCATTTGTAACCAGGTTGTAGGACATCAGCTCCTCATTCTACTTCTTTTCCCTTGTGCCACAGCCATCACCTTTGGGTAGCATTTTCTCCATGCACAGCCACGGAATAGGCCCTGACTGGTCCAAGCCAATCAGGTTAATCCCACCTTGCTTTTCACAGTGATTGGTTGAGAATATCATAGTTCTAAGCCAACTGGCACATGGAATTTTCCTCATTGCCTGGATTGGTTCACACGTGGTCCATTCATCGTGGAGGGCAAGATGTTGTCTGATGATTGTGAAACGGAATTCTCTGCTTTCTATTGGACAGAGTATTGTTGCTTGTCACTATTCTGTGCCTGTGATGGGAGGCTGGCCCTAGGATGCAGCCCACACTGGAAAGCAGAGCTGAGACAGACAAGGTCTTTAATGTTACATTATGGAGCTACTAGGTTAGCCCACACTGAAACCTGGAATGTTCCACTCTTTCCTATCACATAAGCTAACAATCTCCTCTTCTGTTTAATCTAGTTTACATTGCCATCTTCTATTCCTTGCAATTTATTTTTTAAAATTTATTTATTTATTTATTTATTTATTTTTGTCTTCTGTCTTTTGAGGGTTGCACCTGCGACATATGGAGGTTCCCAGGCTATGGGTCTAATTGGAGCTGTGCTGCCAGCCTATGCCACAGTGACAGCAATGCGGGATCTGATCTGCGACTTCAACCTACCCCACAACTCATGGCAACGCTGGATCCTTAACCCACCGAGCAAGACCAGGGATCGAACCTGCAACCTCAAAGTCACTAGTCGGGTTCGTTAACCACAGAGCCATGACGGGGACTCCCAATTCCTTGCAATTTAAGACTCTTACTGCTTCTTGGACATGATGATAATTTGCCATATCGTTTTCATGGAGTACTTCAAGTCACCAATAAGAGAGAAGAACATGTGAATTGTATGTCTTCAAACAAGTGCAGCTCTCCTTTCTTCAAACACTTGATGAGCGTGCAGGGTAAAAAATAGATTCAGAAGAGGATGGAGAGCATCAGAAAAACTAGCATTTAGGACATGCGTCTTATTATGATGCTGTCCCTTGTCTAGCAGATTTTATTAAATCCACCCCAACAAATTACTCTACATTTTCTCAAAGTCAGTCTCCCCATCAGTGAAAGGATTACTTAAACGGTATCTAGGGTCATTTAGCTCTATCAACATCTAAATTGAGGGCAAGATGGGTGTCTTATTCATATATTTGAAATAATGATAATAATAATAACAATACACTAACATTAACTGAACTCAAAAATTATATCATGCACTGTGCTGTTTAACACATTATCTCATTTAATTGTCACAGCAATTACTGTTGTTGTGTATTATAAGGAAACTGGGGCTAGTGGATTAAGTAACATGTCTAAGATTTTAGCTGTGTGATAATACAGCGATTCAAATTTGGCTCTTCCGGAGCCAAAGCATGTGGTTTTAACTGCCAAGTAAGTAAGTTGTAATTTTATTCATTCATTCAGCGGGATTTATGGAGATCTGTTCTATTGCCAGGCCGTGACTTAGATCATAAGGATAGAGAGATGAATGTTTGACATAAATGATTTCAGAATCTAGAAGGAGAGATAGCCTGGAAAAGAAATATATATGTTAATATATATTCATGTCTTATATCCTTCCCTTAAACAGAGCAGCCACTTAATATATATTTCATGAAAAAAAAGACAAATGAATAAGAGATAGGCTATTATAATAAATACATGACAAATGAAAAGTTTCTGAAACTATAATTAAATTCCTAAGACAAAACTCAATCTTGAAAGAGTAACATAACATTTAAGACCCAAGAGCTCGGAGAAGATTTTTCGTGACTTCCATGAATTCTCTGGCTTTATGCCCAAGATCACTGCTGCTCTATTGCCAGGAATGCTCCCTGGGGTAACAAGGACTTCAGATGGATAATTCAGTGGTTTCCAAGATGCCCTAAAGTCTCTACTTTCTTCTTTAAAAGCCAAAGAAGGGATAAAGAGAAGCAAAATATTCAATATAGTCTGTCCTGCTGTAACTGAGCAGGGCCCTGTGGGGCTCCTGGGCATGGAAGCCTTTCTGTGTCCCCCATTTCTTGTTTTTAGGGAATGTGCTTTAGGCGCCATGACCTTCCCTGAGTTCCAAAGGGCAGGTTCAAACCGTGGCTAATCAGGGAAGGGAGGGGGTGCAGGGATGGACAAGGGAGGAGCAGTCAAGAGACAATAGCGCAACCTCGGGGCAGGGTCCTGGTTCCCCCTCATGGAATAAACATAACAATATCTTTGAGCCCTTCTGCAGAACTAAAGCCCCTCAACAAAAGGAAGATGCTAACTACCTGATGGAGCATTCTTCACTGCAGAAAGAAGGACAGCCTAGGGCATAAAGGAAGAGTTCTGTGTTGCAGGTTGATAAAGCTGGGTTCAAATTCAGTAGCAGTCCTGGGGCCAATCAACACCAGCTTTGAAAGACAATGCAATCTTGCCTCTACCCTGATCCTTATCTGTGGCCTTCCTTTCCACTTCCAAAACCCTAAAACCACCTCCTAGTTTTACCTAATCTTAATCTCTGACTAAGGGGGCATAGTCTTCAAGGCATTAGCAGCCTGCTGTGGCCTCCTTTGCCTGGCAAAGCAATAAAAGCTATCTTTTTCTCCTTCCCCCCAAACTCAGTCTCCACGTTTCTATTTGGTACCAGGGGACTGAGGTCGCGTTTTGGCAGCACTGCCAACACAGTTCATTGACATGAGTTATCTCCTGTGTGGTCCGTGAAGAAGGACCTGGTGTCTGTGTAACGCAGAAATCATGGCAGTTCAGTCGCAATATTTTCCCTGGCACCTTAGTGCTTTAATGTGATCAGGACCAAGTTTTCTAATAATTAAAGAAGAGCTTACAATCGAAGAGACCTTGCAACTGTAGGACAGGCATGGGCTAGTTTGACGCTTTCCAGAACTGCTGTGCTTTCTGCATGTTAAGTTTTCGAAGACTCTGGGAAGACATTACCCCCATAAGAAAGGGATGGATTCAGGAAAAAAACTTACACCCTGGGTTATATTTTTAATTTCGATGAGATTGTTAGCCACAGGAGACATAAGGCCCAGGGCAAAGCTGCTGAGGCCGCTGGTCTGTGTTATTTGCTGGTGCGAATTGACCTCTGTCAGTACTTGTACCGGGGTTGTGGTTGTCTTCTGAGGGCTCTGGTCACAGATGGTTTTGAATGATCTTCCTCACCCCGTTCTTTCCAGGAACTCATTTATTTTTAGCACGCCGTTTTTACAACTGCAGGGCATTAGAGAAGGAATGTTTTCATGAGGGTTTAGTTTATAGATGTCCCAGATTCCAGCCAGACTCTTCCTATCTCGTGTGATCTAAATGAGATGTGTTTTGGCCACCATCCTAGTCTCCGGAAATTCAGAGTACCAGCCCTGTATTTCTGACAATTCCTGGGGGCTTTACATTTCTCATAGCTGCTTTTGGCACTGGATTTTGGCTTCCTGGCTGCACAGAATACACCACCCCCCTGGGGCGTGGTGTATCGTTCCATACACGGGCAGCCTAGATAGGAGCTCAGCCTTCTGCCCTCCACGTACCCTCGCACACAAGAGGCTCAGCCCTCTTTTTGACAGCTGACGTTACTGAAGACATGCATGGAAGAGAGGAAAGTTGGAGCACAGTTTAGATCTCAGGAACAACATTTTATTCTCTTAACCATCTTTCTCTTCTTAGGAGCAAACAAGATTTCTTCTCCTTTGCATGTATCTCTTTTATCTCACGCAGAATGGCGTATTGGCTCCCAGAGCTCCTGCTTACATCCATGCTTTCAGAATCCTACCTTCTACCCCAGGAAACTTCCTAAAGAATTTCCCTTAAGAAAGACAGTTTCCTTCCTTAAAAAAAAAAAAAAAAAAATCTGCTGCTGGCTCTTAAGATTATGCATTTTCACTCCTGCTCCACTTCCATAGACTTTAGCTTTCTAGGAATTCAGATCCAGTGGTACCAACTCAGATCAGAACCCAAAAGGTCTGAGGTTCTGTTTCTTTCCCTGAACTGCTGGGTGTGTGAGTCTTCATGCTCCTGTCCTTGCTGTTGCCAACCCTGAAATCTTGTGCTGAGATGGTGACATCAGAGGATATAGTAGAGCCTCTATTAGCCTGGAGCCTGGAGGATTCCAGGGAAGAGATTCCCTCTAAATCAGCACTGTACAGATAGCAGGAGCAGAAATCAAACTTCGTTAATTTAAGCCATGAAGTCTTTATGTTTGCTTTCTCCCCCACAACGCAACCTGGCCTTACTTGCCTGAAACACTGTCCCTTGGCAGCCATATCTTTGCTTCGTTTCTGTGTTTTCATAGGTTGCTACATAGCAAGCCCCTTTATTCTAAATGAGTTTTCACTGGATGCTAAGCTTTGCAAGAATAAATCCTTTCCAGTGTTTTTGCACATGCTTGATGATGGCATTTCCTGTTTGGACTATTCTACCACCCCTTCCTCAAAGTGTCGTTTGTTCATCCAAAAAGTATTTCTCTCTTGTCTGTTAGAAGCCTAAAATTGCGGTAAGCCTTGAAGATTTAAAAGAAGACATGATCGATATTCTTACAGGGATCTGATGTCACTTCAGGGTTTGTTGGAGATTTTCAATTCATGGATTGAGGCACTCATTATTCGAAATCTATTTAGTCTTTGATGTGCCATTGGGAGCGGTCGTAATTTAGCAGTAAACAAGACAGACACACTTGCTGAACCTCTCAGATCTTGAATGTCAGGGTAAATGCTGACATTGAACAAATAATTCCAAATGCCAAAGTGCAATAAAGGAAAATCACAATAATAATGGCTACTACCGATAGTTACGGAATTCTATTACTGGCAGGGACTGTTCTGTGTGACTGATATGCTGTAACTTGGTTAATACTCACAACCTTATTCTTCAAATTTAATACTAAAAGGGAACACTGAAGCACAGAGAGGTGGAGTAATTTGCCTAGAGACCACAGCTAGTAAGTGGTAGCCGTAGGTACAACTCTAGGCCTAGGGATTCCAGCTCCAACACTCTTAATTATTCTTCTATGACAAAATCTGAAGATCAGGGGAGACTTTCTGGAGGAGGTGATTGTTTGGCAGAGATCACAAGTCTAGGTTGAAATGGCTTAGAGGCAGAGACCAGAGAAGAAAATATTAAGTCAGGAAGCTCCTGAGACCAGAGAGAGTATAAGATGTTTGAGCCTCTGAGGGAAGTCCCAAGTTCTGGAGTCCTGCTACCCACCTTGCAATGCCCAGCACCTCCATTCCCCTCTTGGCATCTCTTTGGGGAAACTACACCTTGTTCTCAGCAAGAATGCGCAACGTCCCTTTCAGTCCTAGTCTTTTGTTTTGTTTTGTTTTGATTTGGTTCTTTTTGGCTACTCCTACAACGTATGGAAGTTCCCTGGGCTAGGGATCAAATCCAAGCCACAGCGGCAGTGATGCCGGATCCTTCACCCACTGTGCCTCTGCCAGGCCAGGGATTGAACCTGTGCCTCAGAAGTAACTCAATCAGCTTCTTAATCCGTGGCACCACAGCGGGAATTCCAAAATTCAAGATGAAATCTTTTGTTTGGTTTTGGCTACACCTACAGCATGTGGAAGTTCCTGGGCCAGGGATCTAATTCAGCCCTAGTCTCGAGAGCATCAGCAAAATCCACTTCCAGAAAAGGGCTCAGAGTCCCCACTCACCTGCAGTCAATAAGATGAAGCGCTTCCAGTCCCGGGTCACCTCTTTCAGTGAGAGCAAGGTCTGCTAGAGGCACCAGGGGAATTTGTGGGGGACAGTCTAATTATTGAGGTGACAGATCAAGTCCTTTCCTTGAAAGATCCATCCCCAGAGGAGCGCCCAAGCTTGTGACTTAAAGTAGAGAAAACCTCTCCTTTTTTTCCACTTCAGTGGAGATTGGATAGTTTTGAGGACCCGTGGGAAAGAGCTGGAACATGTAGGGAGAGCAGAGGGAGGCCAAAGAGATCTCTGTTTTCTTTCTTTTTGAATTGGAGAAAAACGTGTGTCAAACCAAAGAAGGAAACCGAACAGAGCAAGATTCTGCTGCCTTCCTCCTTCTTTCCTCCTGCCTCTGACCCTACCCTGACCCCCATGTCTTCTTCATCAGCCAGGCAACCATTTGGACATTGAAAGTTACTTGAGCTTCTGCCTTCTAAGACCCCAGGCACCCACCTGTGGCTCATAAGGGCTGTGCAGTTTTGTAGAATTTGTTGGTATGATATAACCAGGACTCCATGGCAATGTTTAGGCTCCATTTATTTATTTACTTTCAAATGCAAATGTTCACATAGTTACTCTTGCATTCATTCATTCTGTGGATACGTTTTTGGAGTGGAGTCTTTGTTCAAATCAAAAATGTGTGTACTTTTTTTTTGTCTTTTTTTGGCCTTTTTCCAGGGCCGTACCCATGGCATATGGAGGTTCCCAGGCTAGGGGTCCAATCGGAGCTGTAGCCACTGCAGGGCCACAGCAACGCGGGATCTGAGCTGCATCTGCAACCTACACCACAGCTCAGAGCAATGCCAGATCCTTAACCTGCTGAGCAAGGCCAGGGATCGAACCTGCAACCTCATGGTTCCTAGTCGGAGCCATAATGGGAACTCCAAATGTGTGTACTATTTTTAAACTGTAACTTTGGGCAAGTCACATACCTTTTCTGAGCCTTGGTTTGGAAAATGGAAAAAAAAAAAAAAAGACCCCTCAGGATTCAGGGCCAAATTAAATGACATAATTTACATATGCCAGTGTTCAATCAATAGTAGATGTCATTGATGTTATAGTTATTATTAAAACTAAATGCCAGGTTTTAAGACTGGTATTAATTCAACAAATAATTATTCAGCAGCTGCTTTTGGCCAGGGCAAGGCTAGGTCCCACAAAGATGAGAAAAGAAGGTTCCTACGCTTCAGAAGCCCCCTGTCTAGTGAAAGAGGGAGACCTCTGTGCATCACAAAAGCACCCAAGAAAATCACAAGAATTAAATCAAGCCTCCTGAATGAGATATAACTGGAAATGGGGGGAGGAAGCAGAAAGCTAAAGAGAGGTGCCTAAAAGTTGGGGTGAGTTCTCTGAAAGAGTATCTTCTTATACAGATGGCCAAAACACACATGAAAAGATGTTCAGCATCACTCATTATTAGAGAAACGCAAATCAAAACCACGATGAGGTACCACCTTCCACCAGCCAGAATGGCCATCATCCAAAAGTCTACAAACAATAAGTGCTGGAGAGGGTGTGGAGAAAAAGGAACCCTAGTACACTGTTGGTGGGATTGTAAATTGGTGCAACCACTGTGGAAAGCAGGATGGAGATGCCTCAGAAAACTAAACATAGAACTACCATTTGATCCAGCAATCCCACTCCTGGGCATCTATCCAGAGAAAACCATGACTCTCAAAGGCACATGTACCCCTATGTTCATTGCAGCACTATTTTCAATAGCCAAGACATGGAAACAACCTAAATGTCCATCGACAGAGGAGTGGATCCAGAAGATGTGGTACATATACACAATGGAATATTACTCAGCCATTAAAATGAATGAAATACCAGCATTTTTAGCAACATGGATGGACCTAGAAATTATCATGCTAAGTGAAGTCAGCCATACAATGAGACACCAACATCAAAAGCTTTCACTGACATGTGGAATCTGAAAAAAGGACAGACGGAACTTCTTTGCAGAACAGATGCTGACTCATAGACGTTGAAAAACTTATGGTCTCCAGAGGAGACAGTTTGGGGGGTGGGGAGATGTGCTTGGGCTGTGGGATGGAAATCCTGTGCAATTGGATTGTTATGATCATTATACAACTACAGATGTGATATATTCATTTGAGCAAAAAATAAAATAAAATAAACACCATGAAGTTAAAAAAAAAAACCCACAAAATAAGAATTCTAATAACATTTGGATAAGTGTATCAGTTAAGTGCCAACTGCACACTGACAAAGTATGTTCTTTCTATATCATATTCCACACTATCTTGGATACCAGTAGGTGATAAAGCTTTCTGAGAACACACTGATTTTATACTCAGGCATAGTATACAGCTATGTAAAAGGAAAAGTTTTCAGTTGTACAAAACAAAGGAGGTTCTGATGAAATTCTCTTTTCTTTGACCGTACTGAAATGGTTGAAAGATATTCAAATTTTGTTTTAGAAGAAAGCAGGTCTGAATACTGTGAGATGGGTAGATTTTTAAAAATTTTTTTGAACTTCATTGTTTCCCACCTGTAGAATGATAATAATCATAATAACACCTACATTGCAGAGGTGTTGTTATTGTCAGGTTGGACATAAGGCAAGAACCTTATAGTTAAAAAATATGGAAATGTAAAGATCAAGATAGAAATAAAATTTTCATATTGGATCAAAAAAAAAAGAAAAAAGAATGTCTTTTGCTATGGAGGGCACTGGATTTGCTCCATAGAACTAGGGGGGAAAAACACCCAGAGAATGGAGCCAGTGTCTGATACATGAGAACTTGCCCAGTGAGGGGTTGATCCCATTTGGAAAGCTTTCACGGCACGGTAAGAAAAATGACATCTGCTGATCCAATTATGAAGCATACTTTGAAGAACCATGCTGGCGGCTTAATGTGGCCTCTTGCATGGGAGATTTTATGACGTGGAGAAAGAGCCTTAGGCGCTGTGGATGCCAAGCCATAGCACCTTCAAGAGCACTTTCCCAGCTGGGAGGACACAAGCATAGGGCTCCTTGGAGCAATGGTAGGGATGTTAATTTACAGAGTTTTGGAGTGGTTTTGTTGTTGTGGAGAGAGTTCGGGAGGGGATTCAGCCTCATGTGTGGGAGCCAAGACAACAGGAGTGCAGATAGGCCAAGTCTTACTTAGAACACTTCAGGAAACATTTTTCCATTTTTTTTAAAAAAAAATTTTTATCAAAGTATAGTTGATTTTCAGTGTTCTGTTAATTTCTGCTGTACAGAATCACGACCCAGTCATACACACACACACATTCTTTTTCTCCTACTATCTTCCGTCATGTTCCACCCCAAGAGATGGGACATAGTTCCCTGTGCTGTGCAGCCAGACCTCATTGCTTATCCATTCTGGATATAAGAGTTTGCATCAACCAACCTCAAACTCCCTGTCCATCTGATTCCCCCCCTCCTCCCCCTGTGGCTTGTCATTTTTTTCCATTTCTTATTTATTTATTTGTGCTCCGATGTTCACTGCAGCACTATTTACAATAGTCAAAACATGGAAACAACCCAAATGTCCATCGACAGAGGAGTGGATCAAGCAGACGTGATACACATACACAATGGAATATTACTCAGCCCATTTTTTCCATTTCTTAGGCCACGTTTGTGTTTGCCCATCCACGCATTCATCCATTCGGCAGAGAGCATCTGCTTAAAGGTCACAGAGAGGCTTGTGAATGGGCTCACGGTCTATTTGTGGAACATGAACAGGTGGGAGCTGAGCTGTGCAATAATACATTTACTGTGCTTTTGCTCCGAATACACTGGGGATGCTAATCCTATACAAGGAGTAACTACACCACAATAAGATGAACGTAATGGACAGTAATGCAGGTAGCCACAAACAAACAAACAAACAAACAAACAAAACAGCTGAATGACTCATTTGGCCTGTGGAAAATGGAGACTCTGGGATTAATTCCAAGACAAGGAGACACTTAAGCTGAGACTTGAACAACAACAAAAAAATTAGATTTGCTTGGTGAATTTGGGTATTGCCGGCGTGGAAATATCAAATGTGAAGGCACTAGGGTGAGAAGAATAAGGTGCATCTGGAGAAGGGTGAGCATTGTGGTCGTGATGGGATTTACAGTGCTTTGGAGGAAGTCGTGAGAAAAAAGAATTAGGAAGTAAATCAAATCTTGGAGGCCTTAAGTTCTAGTCTCAATAGCTTGGATTGAATCAGGAAAGTAATAGAGAGATACTGGATATGAGAGAGAAGGGGAGAGAGAGAGAGAGACAGAGAGGGAAATAGTCCTTGCTCATGAGAGGCCCACAGTTGAGTAGGAAAGAGGGATAGACTGAATGCAGGAGCATAATGTGACCAGGGGGGTCCACAGGTCAATGAGCTTAGTCACCCCCCCCCCCAGACAATCTCTGCTCCTGACTTGTTTCCATCTTTAGCTGATTCCCAGTGCTTTCCTACCACTCTCAAAGTGAGCGACAAAAATATTCAAAAGTGGAGATGCTGGAGTTCCCACTGTGGCTCAGTGGGTTAGGAACTCAACATGACACAGTGTCCATGAGGATGCAGGTTCAATTCCTGGCCTCGCTCAGTGGGTTAAGGATCCAGTATTTCCACAAGCTGCAGTGTAGGTTGCAAATACATCTCCTATCTGGCATTGCTGTGGCTGCAGTGTACGCCAGCAGCGGCAGCTTTGATTCGACGCCTAGCCTGGGAACTTCCGTATGCTGCAGGCGAGGCCCTAAAAAAAAAAAAAAAAAAAATAGGGAAGATGTTAGGGAAGGGAATGGAGATTACTAACATCTCTGTTAGCTATTTCTGATATCTTTCCCCAAGGTCTGCTTCCTTCCCTATTCAACCTCCTTATATCTCTTCCATTGTTAGGTTCATTTCCGCTCTTCCCCATAACTTGCACATCCCACACGGCACAAAAAAACTAAGGGGCTTCCCTAAATTGTCACAAACTCATAGGCTTTCTAAGAGTAGGCAGTTAAGATTAGGTGTTAGGGTGGGGGGTTGTAAATCAATAGGGCATGTGGAGACAGGGCCGGCATCCTCTAGGAAACCGACAGCTCCCCTACTCCATTGGATCATTGCCTTTGAGAAATGCTGGCCCAGGACGGCCACATGTTCCCTTTGTTCAAGGGAAGAAATTTAAACTTTTAGCTAACTCTCCAGGTTATGTTCATGGTTAACATGCTAACTAATTTATTCTTTTAAAAATGCTCTGTGGGGAGTTCCCGTCGTGGCGCAGTGGTTAACGAATCCGACTAGGAACCATGAGGTTGCGGGTTCGGTCCCTGCCCTTGCTCAGTGGGTTAACGATCCGGCGTTGCCGTGAGCTGTGGTGTAGGTTGCAGATGCGGCTCGGATCCCGCGTTGCTGTGGCTCTGGCGTAGGCCAGTGGCTACAGCTCCGATTCAACCCCTAGCCTGGGAACCTCCATATGCCGCGGGAGCGGCCCAAGAAATAGCAAAAAGACAAAAAAAAAAAAAGTGCTCTGTGGGTCAAACACCTCTGAGGGCTGCATCTGGCTGCCAGCCCTCCAGTATATAAACTCAGAGATATCTCCTCCTCACTCTTCACAGAGCTTGCTCCTGGGCCTTCAATTTATCCTGTCATGCATGCTCTAGAAATATTGCCTTGTGCAAAAGCTTTTAAGTTTAATTAGGTCCCATTGGTTTCTTTTTATTTTAATTTTCATTATTCTTGGCGGTGAAGCTAATAATGATACAAGGGAACTTATTTATGGAGTACCTACTGTGATCGGTGGGTTAAGAATCCAACTGTTGCAGCTTAGGTCACTGTGGAGGTACAGGATTGATCCCTGCCTGGCCCAGCACAGTGGGGTTAAAGAATACAGCATTGCCACAGCTGTGGCATAGGTCATAGCTGCAGCTCGGATTCAATCCCTGGCCGGTGGACTTCCATATACTGTGGATGTGGTCATTTAAAAAAAAAAAAAAAGTTATTTATAAAACAGAAACAAACTAACAGATTTCAAAACCAATCTTATGGTTACCATAGGTGAAAGGGCTGGTGGGGAGGGAAGGAGAGGGAGGGTGGGAATAACATCTACATAAAATAGGTAATTAACAAGAACCTACCACATAGCACAGGAAAAGCTACTCAGTACTTTGTAATCGCTTATATGGGGAAAAATGAATGGATGTAGGTGTATGTATGGCTGATGCATTTTGCGCTGTACACCTGAAACAAATATAACATTGTAAGCCAGCTATACTCCAATAAAATTAAATTTAAAATGAAAAAAAAAAGAGAGAGAGAAATACTGTATTGACCACATTGTGGAGAGTGAATTGCAGCAGAGAGCTTTCTAAGAGGCTTCCCCATGACCCATGAGAGAGAGAGGACCTGTGTCCGGCTCTGGGTCCAGCAGTGTGAACCTACTCATCTGAGTGATGAAGAGAAAGAGCCCAGAGTTGGGAGTCTTGGGCTCTGATTCTTATCCTGCAGGGTCACTAGAGTTGTGCTAAAGAAAAAAAGAACATTGTCCCACTTGTTAAAATGGTAAAGCAGACTATTTACTAAAATGGTAAGTTCAGAACTATCGCAATAGGGGAGAGGGATTGGGCTCCTTCCCAGCGAAGGTACTGGGAATTTATAGTCAATAAGCAGAGGTGAGGGGTCAGTGGATAGAAAATTACTGAGAGGAGACAGGAAGGGTAGGGCGATTCTTGCTAAACCTGCTTAACAGGATTCTTGCTGAAGGCAGTCAAGGGTTTACACATCAAAAGTGAGGGATGAGGGGACTTGATCAGATTATCTTTGGTGATCAGATCATCAAGGTTAGAGGACTCTTCACAAACCGACTTAGCAGGATTCTTGCCGAAACTGGGCCATCCAGGCTTGCTTTAGCATAGGATGGGGGCCAAAGTTGATGCTTACTCAAGACGACAGCTCAGAGGATGCTGACTAAAGTTCAGCCAAGGAGAGTATCTTTGTTAGCAGAGAGTGACCCTCCTTTCGGGCTTTCAGCTCTTCCATCTGTGGAAGGAGGGCATTGCCCTGGGATGGCTTTTTCTGGTTTTATAACCAAAAGTCTCATTCAGTAAACTCTCCTTGATCTTTCCGACTTTCATCTTCCAGCTGCCCTCTTTGGTTCAAGTCATCACCCAAACAAATTATTCTCCCAACGCACCCACCAGTAGAGCCCCTGGCAGCAGGTTTTCTCTATAAGAGACCTCACCCAGGCTTTTGCTTGTAATCTATTCTGGCTAAAGAATGGCACATAACTTACATATTTTTTTTCAGCTTCTCCCTAAAAAGTGGCCCCTTCTTTTTTTAAAAAAGAGGTTTCAATGCTGATTGTATGAAAAAGCAAATTTTATAAAGTATTAGACTTTCCCAAGCTCTCCCATATCTGTATTCCTCAGAGTCCTTCATGATTTTCTCACTAAGATGTTTACTTGAGTTTTGTCTACATTCTCGAAGAGGGAGTCATTGATTTTCTTTCCTTTTAGCCAAAGAGGTCACATTGTCCTGCACCTACCTCTACAAAGTCCCCCTTTCTAAAACTTTAGTCTGAAGAGTCAGTCCAGGGGAAATCACAGGAGCTCCTCCATCTCAACTGGAGTCTTCATGTTTGAAAATCTTCAGGCTGGGAATCCTTCTAATCCTCATCCTTTTCTTCCTTCCATACCTAGAGTTTTCATAGTCATTCCACGGCCAGGTGTATTTTATTTTATTTTATTTTATTTTATTTTATTTTATTTTATTTTATTTTATTTTATTTTATTTTATTTTTATGGCCACACTCATGACATATGGATGTTTCCATGCCAGGAATTGAGGCTGAGAAACAGTTCTGACCTACACTGCAGCTGAGGTAATGCTGGATCTTTTAACCCACTGCACCAGGCTGGGGTTGGAACCCAAGTCTCCACAGCAACCTGAGCTGCTGCAGGCAGATTCTTAACCCACTGTGCCACAGTGAGAACTCCAGCCGTATATATTTCAAACGTCCCCTTGGCTCATATATCCCATTCAGCACACACAGAAAGCCAAATAGTTTGCCCAGTTGTTGCCAATTAATATGCCTTTAAAGATCAGGCGGTTAAAATAATCAGGGTAATCACGCTCAAGAAAGAGAAAGGAGGCCACCAAATGAGATTCGTCTTCAGAAGCACTCAACATCCAGTTCGTGTGTGTCTGTGGTCATCTGTGCAGTTAGAAAGTCCATGAGAAGAGTGATCACTTCTTCTGCCATGAAATCCCCTCAGGGTCTAGCATTTTATCTGAGCAATTGTAGGTGCTCCATAAATACTTGTTGAATGAACATACAGCCATTGAAAATCACTCAAGGGACAGATGGATTAGGAGTATGGATTTCCAAGGATTCCAGCTTCAAGCCCAGATCGGTCTCTCTGATTAGGTTTTAAGTTCCTATAGTTGAGAGATACGTCTTACAGTGGAGCCAGTTAACAGCTTGCACGATGTATTACTGCTCATTATAAACCATTTTCTATTTTACCGCTTACCACAAGAGATATTATTGTAGTTATTTACAGATGAGGAAACTAGAGCCTAAAACGGGGAAGTAATGTAGGTAGGTCCAAGGGTTTGTTATTGGAGAGTTTGAATTTGAACCCAGCTTTATCAACCTGCAACACAGAACTCTTCCTTTATGCCCTAGGCTGTCCTTCTTTTTGTCTTGAGATGAATTTGTAGCTTTAGGTAGTAGAAGAAGGTGCAGAGCCCAGCTGGCTTCTGTTCAGACCCAGCCTTGATGTTCTAATGACCTTGCATCTTCCAAAGACAGGGGTTTGGAGTAAGAAGCAGTAGACAAGACTCATGTGTCTGCCCAAAGCATTTCCACTGTTCTTCCATTGCTATATATTAAGTTCCCATCTTGGATGGTCCGGATTGAATCACCGCTCTCTCTCAAAGCCTACTATCGTAAAATTTATTTCCCAGGTGACCTTATTATTTTTTCTTTTGTGCACATATTCGAGAATAATCAGAGGTGAAGTGTTAGGCTAGATTTCAAGGATAATTGACATTTGCTTTGGAAGAAATGTCAAGAGGAAGAGGCTGACCCCTGAAATTACTTAGTTTATTGGAAGTTATAACCTTCTCTAGATCCTCAGCTTCATTTATTCATTCAACAGACTGGCTCAGCCGCCTCTAAAAGATATGTCTCATGTTCCTAATTTTACACACTTGAATACAGGCTTGAATACAGACTTTATATTCCTCTTGGCCAACATCATCAATTTATTCATTGTATGGTTGTAAAATATCTTCTATGCACAAGGCTGTGGTTGCATGTTGTGAACAAGATATGACATCCTAATATAATGACCACTAGGTGTGGGGAATGGGCGTGGGTTTTTAGATGTCCCTTTTTATTTTTTAATTTTTTTTAAATTTAAATTTTAATTTTTGGAGTCTGTTTTGGCATTTCTTGGGCCGCTCCCGTGGCATATGGAGGTTCCCAGGCTAGGGGTCGAATCAGAGCCGTAGCCACCGGCCTATGCCAGAGCCACAGCAACGCGGGATCCGAGCTGCATCTGCAACCTACACCACAGCTCACGGCAATGCCGGATCCTTAACCCACTGAGCAAGGCCAGGGATCGAACCGGCAACCTCATGGTTCTTAGTCGGATTCGTGAACCACTGAGCCACGACGGAAACTCCAGATGTCCCTTTTTAGATGATTAATTATTTTGCAAAAGTTTCTGTTGTCTCCACACTGATGTTTAGGGCCGTGAGATGATGTGTGGGTGTGTAAGGGGTTCCTTCGGATCAGAACTGAGATGTCCTTCCAAACCCTGAAGTTCAGATGAGGGTTATTCACTAAACTACTCCTGGAGTTTGCCCCACGGTCCGTGTCTGTAAACAGGAATACTGAGGATTCTGTTGAGGTAGAGCTACAAACTGCTAAACTCTAGTCTTGCTGTCTGAGTCATCTCTCTATTGTTGTATCATGTGGGTCAATATTTCACCCACTTATGTCTACAAATATAAGATCTTTATAGGGTGGAGGGAAATCTTAATATCTGGGCAGTTAAATCCTCTCTTCTCCATCCCAGGAATGCCCCCAGGGAACATGTGAGACTAACTGTGCATGGTAGGAAAACTGCGTTCTGAGGATAGCAGTTCACATTCAGGAAGCCAATTATAAAGCACATTAACAAACACAAATTCAGAAAGGATGGAAAGATACCATGTCTCCATGTCTGGAGCTTTCCCTGCTCTCACAGCATCATAATGCAAGAGGGAAACAGTTTCTTCTACACTAGAGAACACTTCTCCTCGGGAAGCTTAGAGAAAACAAATTTGTTGGGACTTGCTCATAGAAAAGGAACTCTCTCCTTGCCCAACGTGTATAGTTTCCATCCTTGAAAAGCCCATAGTCTGGTGGGGGATACAGATAAGCAAACAGAGAAGTTCCATATGTTATGTAATAGGAGAGGAACTGCGTGCAATGAAAACATGTTTTAGAAAAAGTTTACACAGGATTGGCTGAAAGCTTCCTACTGGAAGTTGCATTTAGTGCTGAAGGATGACCAATGACCAACAACTAACCACAAAAAGCAAAGGAGGGATGGTGGTAGTTTAAAAAAAAAATAAAATAAAAGAGTCCAGGTCGGGGACATGGCATGTGAGCATGTGCAAAGGAGCAGAGATGCAAGTAAACATGGGGAAGGTAGGGAATGTGGTTAGTTCCATAAATACTGATCAGAAGATAGGGTTGAAGTGAGGCAGGTAGAAGACTGGATGAAGGATGTTGGTGAGGTGAGTGGTGAGGGGAGCCTAGCTAAAGATAAAACCCGACAGTGACCGTGGCCCCAAATCATGCAAGGTTTATATCCTATGTCTTTTCCCACACTGATGCAGGGTTTGGTCATGTGACTTTGGCCAATAGAATAGTAGCAAAATAATAAAAATTGCTTTCACATAAGGCTTACCCTCTATTTCGTGCTACTTTTGGGACTTAGCCACCATACGAAGACATTCAGACTAACAAGCTGGATGGTTAGAAAAACGTGGCCCAACTGCCCCCATCACCCCAGGCAGTCATCAGGCCTCCAGGGAGAGCCAGCCTTCCACTGATCCACCAAACGATTGCAAACACATGAATGAGCCCAGCTGACACCTTGTGTTTCAGAAATAAGCCATCCCGGATGAACTCTGTCCAAATTGCCAACCCAGAGAATGAGAGCAAATCAATGGTTGTTGTTTTAATCCACTAAGTTTTGGAGTGGTTTGATGTGCATAATAGAAACTAATACGACTCTCATTTCCATCAAGTTCCAAAGGAAGCAAAACATGCAAGAACCAACAAGGAGGATATGTCAAGATTCAAATTTATCATTAGCAGACCCAGCACCCCAAAACTCCCATGTACAGCCATCCTTTGGTATCCATGAAGGATTGGCTGTAGGACTCCCCACAGATACCAAAGTCCATGGATGCTCAGTCTCATAGAAAATGGTGTGACATTTGCTTGTAACCTACAGAATCCTCTCATACACTTTAAATCATCTTTAGCTTACTTATAATACCCAATGAAGCATAAATGCTACATAAATAGTTGCTGGTATGTGGCAAATTCAAGTTTTACTTGGTAGAACTTTTCTGGACTTTTTTTTTTCAAATATTTCCAGTCCTTGGCTGGTTGAATCTGCAGATGCTGAACCCCTGGATACAGAGGCCTGACTGTATAGATCTCAGATAAAATTTGTACTGAGTTATTATTGGGCTTAGCCCTGGAGGTTCAAGAGAGATTCCTATTTTTCTCTGAATCAAAATCTCAGGAGCAGCATATTTCTAGTCTTCTGTGGGGGAAAGAGAAAAGTGACGGGAGGCTAAAAGAGGTCTGACCCGATACAGAATGAAAGGGCAGGTGCAGAAGAGATCACGGGCTCCTGGGATCACTGATGGGGAGGGACTGATGTAAAGCGAAAGCCTTGGGTGCTGACCAATCAGGTGAGCAGCTCCTCCTTTAGGAGTGGTCAGCAGTGGTGAGGAGAGGGTGAAGTTCTTTCCTTCTACAAAGAAGCATTCAGAATACATTGGTTGAGGGCTATGCAATGATCTCTTTTCTTAATGAGCTCCCTTTAGTGAGAAAGATGTAAATAAATACGAATCAGTCAGGGTACCGTCAAGAAACAGAAAGGACTAGGTATTTCAATGAAGAGAATCTGATGAAAGGAATTGGTTAACAGATGCTGGAGAACTGAAAAAGCCAAAAGGGAGCATGGAAGCACCACAGAGGTAGTAACTGTAGGAAGCAGCCGCCACTGCTAGGGCGGCAGGAAGAAAGGGAGAGGTTAGGGATCATCAAAACCTAAGGACTTAGAAGAGGGGCTAGGAGGAGCTGGGACTCAGAGGTCTGGGGAGAGAGTGCCGCCCAGTTAAGGGTGGTACTTCAGAAGTTCACAGGTCCTGGTGGAACTAGGGAGCAGATATGTGGTCCAAGGGGAGAGCACTAGCAGGATACCAAGGAGCATCTCTGAGGGGTGAGATAAAGCTGATCCTGGAAGAGTGGAACCAATGCCCATGCCAGGTAAAAAGCTCTTGCTGGGATAAAACTAACAAAAACTATACAGGCAAAGGAAGAAGAGTTGGTCCCTTCTCCCTCATCATGCCGTGCAGAATCCCAGAAGTGCCTTTGATCGGCAGAAATAAATAAGGACCCCTTCTGTAAGGGAGAAATGTGGTTTGCAGAACCCCAGCCTCAGCATCACAGAGTCAAAAAGAACGAGTTGGGAGCTGAAACACAGGGACTACATCCCTGGCTCACAGGTTGGGTGATGTGTGGAAGCATATCCAGGGCTTGTTTCCTAGATCTGAGGCATCACAGAGCATAATGTTAAGGTGTAGCAAAGGCAAGTTCCCGTGAAACGGCTTTCCCAAAGTGGGGCGCTCAGCACAGGTGGGACTTGAAATGACTTTAGGTGTGTAAAAAATTAATAAACAGAAACCACAATTAAATAGGGTCAGGAGACCTGAAGGGGGAGCTCTCACACCCTGGATGGTAGCAAAGCCCAACAGGAGGAAGAAAGATACCTCTTCTTTCCTGGCAAGGACTCAGCCAATGAAAAGCCAGAGACTTCTTGTTTATTATAGCCCTCCCACTTCCTTTTCTCCTCTATAAAAGGATTTTCCTTCCCTTGCCTTGTGGGAACTTGCACATAGCTCACCATGGTTGCAGTGCCCAAAATGCAGTTCTCTACCGATACCGAATTAAACCCATCTTTGCTGGAGAAATATCTGGGAGTCTATTTATTTAAGGTTAAGGGGAGCTGTGTGAGATACATATTGATGGTGGGTAGCCATGGAATTATTGAGACGTATTGAGACAGTCCTTTTTCAGTTTCCATATTTCTAAGGTAAGCAAGCAGAAAGTCCTAGTTTAGTGTCGGCATATCTTGAGCAGCATTTTGACCCTTGCTATAGTACATTTTAACACAGAGAGAGCAGGTCTTGGGCTCAAAAATCTTTAGCAGACAGCACTTTAGAGTTTAATAGCATTATATTTTCTGGGTAGTATTTATTCCCCAGGTATACCTTCTGGTTTGTGGAAAGCGGTTCTGAATTTTTATTTACAAAAAATAAAATTTACTTTACTAGAGTAAATTTGAATAAACATGAGTAGATTTAAACCAAGATAGTGAGTGAACAATAATAATGAAGGTTTATGAATATGGCAAAGGAGGAGGAATGAAAACCTCAAAAGTTGCATGGAAAAGACCCAAGGCAATCTACAGACAGCCTTTGATTGTAGATTAAGCAGCCATAGGATTAAAGACTGGAGAGTAGTGAATTTTTCATATTAAAAATCAGATGCTTGGCAAGTTACTTTGAGCAGTGGGCTTCTTGCCCTATTGCACTGGAACCCATATTGCCATTTGGCAACTCTCTTTCCCCAAAGCAAAAGCATTTTTGGCCAGATGGGCACAACTTCTTGAGAAATATGACACAGAGAGTTGGTTTTCAGACTCAGACTTCACACGTTCTTCAAGTGGGAGCCAGACTTGTTGGCTTTCTTAGAGTCGATCTGCTAGTAAAATAATAATCACTTCCAACCCCAGTTCTGTGGACATTATCCCACTAGACTATGACCTCATGAATGCCAGGACTTTGTCCATCTTGATCACTGTTGTATCGCCAGGGTCTAGGACAGTGCCTAACACATTGCAAAACAAAATATTCATGTGTGAGTACCTGAATGGAGAAACCAAAAAGTGTAAGAGTTTTCAAAGGCTTAAAATCTTGGGGCCAGTATGGAGTTAGTCTGGACTTTGCGGAGTGAGAGGTCCCAGACTTTATCTGTTTTGTTCCTTTATTCTCCCTTCAAAGGCAGAACTGTAGTGACTTGAAAGCCCATTTTTAAATACTTTTTTTTTATTTTCTATAGTTTTTTTTAAAGTATAGTTGATTTACAATGTTGTGATAATTTCTACAGTACAACAAAGTGATTCAGTTATATATGTGCACATATCTATTCTCTTTCAGATTCTTTTCCCACAGAGAATATCACAGAATATTGGGTAGAGTTCTCTGCACCATGGAGTGAATCTCTATTGGCCAGTCATTTCACATACCACAGTGTGCATACACCAATCACAAATTCCCAGTGTATACCTTACCCCCCCCCCCAACCCGTCCCCTTTGGTAACTACAGGTTGGTTTTCAAGGTCTGTGAGTCCATTTCTATTCTGCAGCTAAGTTCATTTGTATCCTTTTTTAGATTTCACATGTAAGTGATATCATATGATGTTTGTCTTTCACTGTCTGACTTCATTTAGTATGATAATCTCTAGGTACAGCCATGTTCCTGCAAGTGGCATTATCTCACTCTTTTTTATGGCTGAGTGATATTCCGTTGTGTATATGCACCACATCTTCATCACTTTCTCTGTTGATGGACATTTAAGTAGCTTCCATGTCTTGGCTATTGTAAATAATGTTGCAAAGAACATCAAGGTGCATATATCTTTTCAAATTATGATTTTCTCTGGATAGATTCCCAGGAGTGGGATTGCTGGAATTACTGTATGATTAAGGACTTTTTTTTTTTTGTGTGTGTGTGTTTTTAGGTCTGCACCTGTGGCATATGGAAGTTCCCAGACTAGGGGATGAATCAGAGCTGCAGCTGCTGGCCTATGCCACAGCCACCGCAATGCCAGACCTAAGCCACATCTGCTACCTACACCACACCACACCACAGCTCACAGCCATGCTGGATCCTTAAACACTCAGCGAGGCCAGGGATCAAACCCATATCCTCACGTATACCAGTTGAGTTCCTTACCACTGAGCCATGATGGGAACTCTGATTAAAGACTTTTTTAAAGAGCAGTTTTAGGTTCACAGAGGATAAAGAGGAAAGCAAAGAGTTTTCCTATATACTCCCTGCTTGCATGCACAGCTTCCCGCATTATCAACATCATCTACTCAAGAGGAACATCTGTTAACCATTGATGAACCTTCACTGACACATCACAATCCAGAGTCCGAAGTCTACCTCTGGGTTTACTCCTACTGTAGAGTCTATGGATTTGGACAAATGTATAATGTAATGGATCCATCATTATAGTGTCCTACAGAGTCTTTTTGCTGCTCTAAAAATCCTCTGTGCTTCACCTATTCATTCCTCCACCCACCCCAACCAATCCCTGGTGACCACCAGCCTCTTTATTGTCTTCACAGATTTGCCTTTTCTAGGATCTCATGTAATTGGAATCATACAGTATGTAGCCTTTTCAGATTGGCTTCTTTTACTTAGTAATTTGCATTTAAGTTTCCCCTAATCTTTTCATGCCTTTACAGCTCATTTATTTTTAGCACTGAGGAATACTGCATTGCTTGGATGTACCAAAGTTTTATCCTTTCACCCACTAATAGACATCTCTGTTGCTTCCAAGTTTTGGCAAGTACAAATAAAAGAGCTATAACCATTCTTGTACAGGTTTTTGTGCTTAAGTTTTCTACTGTCAAAACCAAAAAGTGTGATTGATAGATTGCATTTTTAAGAGTATGTTTAGTTTTGGAAGAAACTGCCAAACTATCCTCCAAAGGGGTTGTACCATTTTGAAAACAAACAAATAAAAAACCCAAACCTTAAAAACAAAACCCACATTTTGAAAAAACAAACCTTAGTTATTCTTAGAACAGCTCTATAAGGTGTTTAAAGCTTCCCCCTATTTTATAGATGAGGAAATTGAAATTCCAGGGCGTTTTTATAACTAGCTCAAAGATAGATAGCTGTAAGGGCAAGGATGGGGCTGAAGCTTAGGATTTCATCATGAATCCTAGCTTTCTCTCTAAAAAAGAGGCAAGAGCAACCTGTAAGATTCTTGATTATTCCCCCTCCCTCTGATAAACACTGCATCTAGTTCGAGTCAATGCACAGAGGACAAGAAATAAAACTGTTTGTTTTGGGGTTGTGTAAATGAGCAATGATTTTGTTGAATACTTTCTTTCTATCCATTTTTTTCAGTTGACAGTGTGACACTGTATAATCTCAAATTTTTACATGCTACAGCAATTAATTTGATGGTGTCTCAAGGAGGTGGATGCCCTTGAGGTTAAATAATGTCAGTAGAACTTTCTTTTATGATTAAGCTCATATTTGAGGATCTTATTTCTCTGGGTCACTGGGGTGTTCTTACTATGAAATCCTGTGAATAATCTTGATCTCTTTAGACGTATCTAGTTTATCCATTAGAGAATTTAAAAAATTAGAAGTGGCTTCTAAAGAATCTTAGTCTTTGAGTTTAAATGGCCTTTAATCCAACTTCTTAGCTCATCGTCTTTTTAAACGGCCACAAAGGCAGATCCTTATGACTACATTTGACTCTTTCCAGCAATAGCAGGAGACAACAGGATTTGAGGAGGCTCAGAATCCTTTGAAGCAGTCTATTCCATTACTGAGAGACCCCTACTATTAGAATATTAGAAATTTCTTCCTGATACAGACTGACAATGTGGATGCCTGTGAGTTCTACCACTGGATCATAGGTTCAGGATGTTAGAGAAAAGGTGTCACCTAACTCAGGTTTAGCTGCTTGGTTCTCAAGAATTCAACACTGAAAGACAAGTGCTGAGTAAAAGGAAAGATAGCTTTATTGAGGAAGCCAGCGACCCTGGGGAGAAGGTGGACACGTGTCCTAAAGCATCAATTCCCCACTGCTGATCAAGAAGCAAAGGTTTTTAAAAAGGAGACTCAGGGGTGCACAGGTGGCGGTGGTGGGCCTTCACATGCTGAACCACACAAGTGTCAGCATCATCTTAATTGTTTTAAGTTTAGTTAATCTTCAACTCTAGAGTCGGTTTGTTTCCATTTTCCTGAGGCCAGTTCTTGGAATTGTGCAGGGTGGAGCAGCTTGTGTCATAGCTGTGGTCTGGTCGTCATGTAATTAGTTTCTTCCACCTGGTGGGCAATTTAGTATCTGCAAAACAACTCGAAGGATATGGCTCAGAATATTATCTACAGCCCTTGAGGAGGAACTAAAGGTCCTTGACTTTATTTAATGGCCTAACTATTATTATCTTGTCTTGTTTGATAGTTTTCCTTTGTTTATTCATTTTCTCACATGTGTTTATAGGCAAGAGGCAGTCAGAAGACAAGGGTGGAATCTGTCCTGGGAAGGCCCCATCGAATCCTGCTCGTTAACATTTTTCAGCACTTACTATGATTTTACATTCAATATTTCACTTACTCTTTTGTGAGATAGTAATCATCAACCCCATTTTACAGAAGGAAACATCAAGGCTAAGCCTTGAGCAACTTTCACTTTCACTAATAAGAGATATATTTGGGGTTGGAATATCACCTCTCCAGCATCTAAACTTGTGCTCTTTCAATTGCCTTACCTCCAAGGGTTTACCAAAGCTCTCTGAAATACTATAGTCCATTTCCTCCTCACCCATACTCTTCATATTCCTACAAAAAGATCTTTCATAACATAACTCTAGGCTTCAGCATAATAGTGGGGGGAGGGAAAGAGTTATACCATTTTCCTCTTCTTTCCTTTTTCCAGGAAAGCAACTATCAAAATCCCCAACTGACTTGCACCATTTGAAAAAAGCATTCCCACCCTGAAAAAATTGGCAGCGCCCAAATCATTCTTCCATTCCATATATATTTTCATTAAGAATCTCTGATAATCTAAACCCTACATTTTACAATGAGAAGCTGGCTGCCTAAATGGATACATTTCAAAAACAAACATCTTGAGCCCAGCCCATCTGTTTCAGATGCCATAATAAACCTCTCTTGCTTTTCCGAAAAAAAAAAAACAACCAACCAAACAAACAAAAAATGTTTGTAAGTAGATGGTTTCTTAGGTGAGTCTATACCCAGGGGTACATTTGAGTGTCTCAGAAAGCAACTAGATTAATTCAAAGTCATCTTCAAACTGGCACCTCTTCAGGTCAGATAGATGGACCCTTTGGAACTTCAAAAGCAACTGTGCTGGAATCCAAAGCCTATAGCCAAGGTGAGTTACCACAGTTAGTGCAATTTTAGCCCCATTTATGCACATGAAAAGGATCTGGGATGGATGTGCCCAAGACTCGAGTTTAGGGTCAATGAGAAAGAAGACATTTTTTCACAATTCTCAAATCAGCTTAGGCAAATTAGTGTCTGGATAAATCATGACTAATCTATTCACTGAGCTTTAAAGACAAATTCAAAGTCAGTACTTATTCAGTTTTTCATCTCTGAAACCTATTTGACAAAAATTCCCAATGTGTTCTTTTTTGTTGGGTTTATTTTCTTATTTGGGTCACAGGAATGACTCGGAGTTAGATGATTCCCGACGGAAGAAATAGGAAATTATTGCACTTCTTCTGTGGGATATGAACATTTACAGACATTATTGTGTTAAACACGCACAATAATCCTTTTGGGTGCATATTATTGCTTTTATATTATAAATGAGGAAATAAAGCCTAACAGAGTTTTGTAACTTGACAAAGATTATGTGGATACTGAGAGCCACAGCTGGGATTTGAACCTAGGCAGTTTGAATCTCTTTGTTTAACACTAGACAAAATCCCCCAGAGTCTAGAGAGATGTCATGTGTCTTATTGAAAGACAAACTGAGGCATGTTAAAAATTTTAAGAGTTTTTTGAGCAAAAACTCCTTTGAATCAGGTAGCAGCCACTCTATCAGATAGAAAAGAGCTCTGAGGAGCTGAACAAAATGAAAGGCATAGGCAGAAGGGAGCAAGAATAAGGAAGCTATACTAGAGGGAAAAGAGTTGTTATTGCAAGGTTCCTGTCCTTCAGGGGATGGCAGGGGTCTATCAGGAAAATTACCCAGGTAGTGATGATCAGGCAATTCCTTATCGACTGTTTTAAGATTCCATTTTCTGGAGAACTGAAACTGTTAATTAAGTCTTGGTTTGGTGACGTGGGGCTTGACATGAGTGACTCCGTTTGGGGCCTGTTGTCTTGGCTTTAACAGTCTAGATAGAATTTTTCAAGCTATAATCTAATTGCTAAGATATAAGAGCAGCAACTAACATTTCATAATGTTTCCCATGAGCCAGGTGCTATTCTAAGCACTGTATATATTAACCCATTCCATCCAACAACACTTTAAGGTAGGCAGTTACGTTATCCCCCAGAGATGAGGAAACGGAGGCACACAAGCCATGAACCCACATTTTCGGTCCCACAGCTAATCAGTGGAGATGCCAGCATTCACACCCAAGCAGTCTGTCTCCGTTTTCTTGACTGCTGAGCTGTATTGTAATAGGCTAGAACGGAGATATTTTTAAATGGAAACAGGTTATCCAGGTGGGACATAGGCTCTACTTCTTTCATTCGTGGAAGAGGAGGGCAGGTCCTCTGCCAAACGATGATGGCAAGTCAGCTGAGTAGTGAGCCTATAAGGTGAGTTGTATCACCTTAAAGAATGTCATCAATATAGGCTTGTTCTGACATTGGGATCAGCAAGAAACTTCCTGGGAGACTGGTTTCACCCGTGGTAGAGACTGAAGCAGAGACGACTCATCCTAGCCCCTCCCCATCACCACCTCTGCCCCCGTAGGCTGAGTCCATGCTCCCCATATTCATGGACTTCCCTGATTCAGCATCTACCTCTCCACTTTCCCCTGCAGCTGCCATCACTTGCATCCAGCCCTCCATTCATGCTACACTTGTTTCCAGAATGAAGGGTTCCTAGAATGAGCAGGCAGTTTCATGCATCCAGAGCATAGTTTCCCCTGTCTGGTGTGCTCTTTCTCACCATCTCCATCTGACAAACTCATACGTACCCCTCAAGACTCAGCTCAAGCATCCATTAGTCTCCAATCTCCCCTGATTTCCTCCAAGTGGGATTAACTTCTCTTCAGTGGCCCTGAGGTCCCCAGACTTGGAATTTTGCACTCATCACTTGCTTTGTATGCATCTCTTGGCAAGCTTCTGTCTGCTAACAGACCATTAGCTCCTAAAGGGAAGAGATCATTATTGTTCACTTTTGTAGTCATAATATCTGGCAGAGAATGAAACTAAGCCCTGAATGAATGATTGAGTAAATAAATGTAACACACTGAATATTATCATCAGTGAACAGGAGATTTGTTTCAAATCAACTGGCACCTGAATTACATACTAGGTCTCTTGTAAATTTGGACAATGTTAATTTATCTCTTCGAGGTATATTACCTCTAGGTATTGAGACAAAATTGAGAATCTAAATTGACAAAACTGGTAACTAAACTCTAGAAAAGAATGATTCTGACAAGGCACTGCTGTGCTCTAAGCAGTTAGCCAGACTCTTAGATTGTATTTCTTCTATCCAATCTCTTGGGATAGAACATGATAGAAGATAGCACGAGAAAAATAATACGTGTGTGTGTGTGCATATATATATATATATATATATATATATATATATGTATGTATGACTGGGTCAGCATGCCATACAGCAGAAATTGACACAACACTGTAAATCGACTATAGAGAAAAAAAATTAAATTAAATTTAAAAAAAGGGAATCTTCCCAGAGAGGCAACAGTATACTAACTCTCACGTGTAATATTCCTAAACTATAGTTCTCAGATGCTTTTATAGAAGGGCATTGTTGCCGGTAAATAGATTTGAATCAATAAGCCCTTTTTTGAACACCGGAACAATGTTCCCAGGCTCTGTCTCATGTGCATTCTCCTGCTGACATCAACCTAATCTAATTGGATTTGAGTCGATTTTAACAACTTTATGAGATATGACCAATTATTTCCATTTCAGAGATGGGAAATCTGATGCTCAGAATAGTAAAAAAAAAAAATTACTTGCAGTGATATAAGAAGTAAATGAAAGAGCTGGCTCTGGAGTCCGGATGTTCTGCTCCAAGTCCAGTGCTCTTTCTACCATCAAAGAGCCAACAGTTTGTGAGAAAAGGACCAACTTTGCTAATTCAGCTTGGTTAGAACAAGGAGGTCTCTCTCTTACCTCAGGGTGTAATGCTGATTGGAAGTGGGGAGTCCCAGCCTCGGGGCAGGTAAGACAAAAGCTGAGCCTGGGGTTGAAGACATCCTTGCGTGTTCATCCCGTCATTCCAATCTCCTCTCTCAACCTCTCTTTGCTGTTCCCTCAGAATGAGTTATCTGCCTTGGCAGGCTCTACCTCCTCATTCTCATTCATTCCTCAGTGTCTTGACGTTTGGATTTTATCCCCACTGCTGTTAGAAGAGCACATTATTTTCTCCTCTCATTTTTGTTTCAAAGAGGAAGGCAACTTTTCCTTCCCTCCCAGAATAAAGCTTTACCAAAAATGCAGCTTCACTTTTTCCTCTACTATTCTGTGAATGGATCGACTCCTCTGATTGATGATATTGGAAAGAAGCTGAAGCCAGCTTCCTCAACCCTTTCCTTCCTTTCTTTCAAGTTTATCTGTTCATCCATGCAGCGAGTTCATGCGGACACATTCTACTCTGCAACCAAGAGAACAAAACTGGCGAGGGAGGAGGTCAATTCAAGGGAGAGGGAGGAGTAGCAAGCCCGTCTGACTATACTTCTAAGCCACATGTTGCTTTCCATCTGATGCTTCTGTCTTAATTCCTTAGTTGGTTCTGCCCATGGACTGGGAAGTTAGGGACACTATCAATTGGCTCCCCCAAACTGATCACACTCAATTGTGATCTCATCTGTGGCTTCCTCATTGTCGCCCCTAAAGGACTCTTTTTCATCTGTAGTCACCTGATATCACAGTAGCATTTGATAAGAATGACCACTTGCATTCCACCTTGAGAATTCTCTCTTCTTTTGTCTTTCCTCTCCCCGCCATTCTTTTCTTGGTATCTTTTATCTACTCCACCGTCTCCTTTCTTCCCCGGCATCCTGGATCCTGGGCATATGCAGCTAACACTTTTCATCAGTCTTTAGGTTATCCTTGAGCAACAGCACATGCTTCTGAGGTTTTTAACTACCACCTCTAGTCTGGTGATACTCACCTTTACCACATCTTCCCTGACATAGAGAATTGTGGAGGCAGCTACTTAATAGACGGCGTTGATGTTCCATGAACATCACAATTTCAAATACGTCTTAAAACAAACCAATCATGGTCCCCATAAAATCTGTCCCTCCCACTTTGACTAACCCACTTAATGGGGCCACTAGTCCCTGCCGTCAGAAGCCTGGGAGTTATACCTGGTTCTTTTCTCTCCCTCATCTCTGCATTCAATCAGTTCATTGCCTACTGGGTGATTTTACCTTACATATATATATTCAAATTAATTCTCTCCTCTTATCCCTTCTAGAACTCTGTCTTCATTCAAAACCTCATTATCTTCCACCTGAGTTATAGCTCTAGCTCTCTATTTCCTATACTCGGCTTCACTTTAATAGATCATCCATGCAGATGCCATAAAGATATTTCTGAAATAAAAAAAGACTGTGCAGTCCATGCAAGGCCCTTTAGTGCCTCCCTAACAATGATAGGACGAGGTCCACGCTCCATATACACCAGTATAACCCCCCTCAACAATCTCATGTCCACTTCACACGTTGTCCTTTAGTAAAGCCCACCTTTTTGTAATCTCTAAACATTATGCGGCTTCTTATATTTCCTTACCTCAAAATGGCCTTCCGCATTTCTTTGCCTGGATAATGTCAACACTGCTTAGTGATCCTCTCCTTTGGGAAGCACTCCTGGAATGCCTCCTTGGACTGTGCTGGATTCCACACTTCCATTCTTCCAATTCACCCATGCTTGCCCCATCAGAGCATTCATCATGCTGCACAGTACTTACTTCTTTGGCTCCTTGGGATGACAAGGAATATAGGTTACTCATGCTCACACCACAGATTCCAGCACAGGACCTGGAACAGAGCAGGGGCTCAGTGAATTTTAATAGAATAACGTTGGACATCACTATGGGATGTTTAGAGACTAAGAGTAAAGTATTTCAATTGGATCAATGAATAAGGTAGGGCATTACCCCAAAGAGGACTATTCTTTTTCTCTCTCTGGCAGGGCTCATCAGGTTAGATGAAATCCAGGATTCTGATGTGGAAGACATCCATGTCCTCTAGGCAAATCATTCAAATGCCCATCTTTAATCTCGCTATCCCTGCCCTTCTGAGCTCCTGTAAAAGCTGGTGTGGATAGACCAAGACTATTCTGGGTTCCTTGAACATTGGGTAATGAGATATTAACAATAAGGTCTGATTTCTGGGTAGCCTTAATTTTGTTGGAATCCTTTCATTCTTGAGATCTTCCCAAGGCGGGTAGAGTGTAAGCTATAGGACCAGAGCAATGTAGGATGATGGAGAGAAGTTGCCATGCCTGAGAAGTCTTGAATCTGGTCTTCTCTCCATTTAAATTATCTACCAAAAGACCCTGGCATCTGTGACTGCTCCTGGCTGCCTGTGCTTTTGTAATTGACTGCTCCAGAGAGCTGAGTCTCACTGACCTTTCCACCTCAGGCCTTGAAGCTGCCCTGCAGGGTTTTGGGGGACATTTCAGCTCCTAGCAGTTTGCCCTTTCTCCATCTCTCTTTGTACTGGAACACAGCTTCATAACTCTTACTATTTCCTCTTATGTTTGCATACAGAGCTTTGGGTTACAAAATGCTTCCACATTGTATGTTTCTTTTTAATCCTAGCAGTTTTGTGAGCTAGTAGATTGAGCCCTAGATCATGCATCTGATAACAGAAGGGAGTCCAGATTTGAATTCCTGTCTCATTATTCCAGAAACTGCATCTTTCTGTTACTCAATGTAGGAAGAAAATTCAAGAAAAAGCCCACATTTATTTCTCAGCTATTTATGGACCAGTGGTAAATAAAGCATTAACATTGACTATCCCCAAGTTAAGTGCTAGATTTATTTTAATTTTTATAAGAGTTTCTACTTTACAGCATGATTTCCAAGTAGTTACATCCTCTGGTCCTAAAAACATAGAAAAGGAACCAAGCACAGACATCTGTTCCTTTTATCTATACTCCACCCATTTCACCACTGCACTACCCTTTCTTGCAGCTCTCTTTTTATAAGAATATCCTACACTCCTTGCCAAAGTGATTTGTTTAGGGATATAGAAATACGGTCCAAGTTGGACCCATTAGAATTTTCCATGGTGCCTTCTGTTGGAATTTTTGGAAAGACTTATTTTCATTGGAAATAAACTGTGGTTCGGGGGTTGCCAGCTGCCATATTTTCCCTCATATGGGAAGATTTTATCTGAGAACTGGGGGGAGTAACAGAATCTTGACTATTTTGACAGAACCCCAGGATCTGACCTTGTCTAACTTTTGTTATTTTTTTCCTGGACTTTCAATGATACAAATCAAGGAGTCAACTAATTCCTTTTTCCTTAAGCTTGCTTAAGTTGATTTTTTTCTTTCATTCATACCTAATGCATTTTCGTTTCTATTTAACAGATAAGTCAGAGAGGCTAGGTAAGTCTATAAAGGTCTCATAGCTTCTAGTGGTATCAGTGTTGTTGAAAAATAATTCTTTCAGAAGATATCTTTTTTCTACTAATGCATAGGTGCCTCTATAAGAATATATATATTCCTAGAGATCAACCTAGGCCACGGAGCCACATGCTTTGCCTAATGTATTATTTGTAACATTTCTTGATTCAAGCAGGTGACCTTGAAACTGAGTAGCACTCATCTGGCTCCACTAGCTGACTTGGCCTAGACCCAGCATTGATCCTCCAGTTTGTCCTTTATCATGTCTGTGCCTTTTCTGATTGGCTCAAAATGGGGCGGCTCCTCCATCAAGGTCTCTGCACTCTTTCAAGGCGAGGCTGATGTTGTTTATGCCTGCCTGGACCCATTGATCAGAGTCTCCCTTCAGGTGGGACAGTCCACTTGCATTTCCCCTGCACCTCTGCTGTCTGAGAACATCTTTCCTGGGAATATTGTGAAGCCAGAGGATGGCATTTTCACAATTTTACAGTCAATTTTTTCCAGGGCAGACTTTGGCCTGACAAGTGAGTTTAAGGCCCTGTTGAAAACTCCTATTTCCAACTCAAGTCCAGGCCTATTCAGGCAGCACAGGCTTTGGGAAAGAAATTCTTTTGGAAAGTGAATGCTTAAGTTCAAATATTTTTTGAAAGTAATGAAGAAAGAAATGGAAAGACTTTCCTCCAGAGTCTTTAATGTACTTGACTTCTTTAGGACATCATGTCACTCCTATTACCAAATTGGAGCTACCACTTAAAAACAGCCACCTAACACTCAGACCTCTTTTTCCCCCTTTCTTTCTTGTTGAACCACTTGCCGAAACTCACCTTGCTTCTCTGGATCTTTTAATGATTTTCCCAATATCTTAGAGATGTTCATAGCTGTGCTCCTTGCCATTCTGCTTCCTGAATAATCTCAGTGCATCCTGATACATTGAAACAAAACATAACAATCTAGAACCCTCAGATTGCAACCTTGTGGTTGATCTTTACATGATCCTTCTAGTAATTGACCCTCCAGTCATTGCTCCTACTCTGGTTTTTGAGGGCAGGTCTCAGGTTTCTTGCTTAGTAGAGATTTGGATGGTGCTGTTGTTCCTGCTGTTTTCTTCTGCTTGACCCCTACATGCTCAGTTCATGCCAATCCCTGTGCCCTGTGTTTGCCTGAGGTCCCAAGAGAAGCATTTCATATTCTGTTCATCATGGATTGGATCCCAGCATGAGCTTCCCAGAAGGGAAGAATTCCCCAGTGTTGGCCTTAGGCATAACCAGGTCTTATTAGTGAGGATTCTCCAGAGAAGCAGAACCAATAAGATCTACCTCTTTCTCTCTCTCTCTCTCTCTGGGGAGAAAGTGATTTATTATAAGGAATTGGCTCATGTGATTACCGAACTGACAAGTCCTAGAATCTGCAGTTGGCAAGGTGGCGATGCAGGAGAGTGAATGGTGTAGTTTCAGTCTAAGGTTGAGGTCCCAGTCTCAAAGCTGCAGACTCAAGACCCAAGAAGAGTTGAATTTTCAGTTTGAGTCCGAATGCAAGAACAGAATCCATGTCCCGGCCTATAGGTGGCCCAGCAGGAGGTATTCCCTCTTATTCAGGGAAGAGTCAGTCTTTTCATTCTATTCAGGCCTTCAGTTGATTTTATGAGATTTAGCCACCCTGGGGAGGGCAAACTGCTTTCCTCGACAGTGTTAATCTCATCTGAAAATCACTCTCACAGACCCACCCAAAACAATGTTTGACCAAATGTTCGGATACTCCCTGACCCAGTCACATGGGTCCCTAAAATCAACCATTGTTCATGGTAATGAGGACACTAATATTTCCTTCCATGCACATTTCATGATGCAACCTGCAAGGCACTTGACTTTTCTTTTTAAAAAAAATCACATTTTGGAGTTCCCGTCATGGTGCAGTGGAAGCAAATCCAACTAGGAACCATGAAGTTGTGGGTTCGATCCCTGGCCTCACTCAGTGGGTTAAGGATCCGGTGTTGCCCATGAGCTGTGGTGTAGGCCAGCAGCTGTAGCTCTGATTAGACCCCTAGCCTGGGACCCTCCATGTGCCACAGGTGCGGCCCTAAAAAGACAAAAAAAAAAAGTCACATTTTGTCTTCCAAATCATATACTGAGAAAGGACCTCCTGTCCTCTTTTCATATACAAGGAAACAAACTCAGAAAACTCAAGTACAAGTCTCATTTATTCGTTGGCCTTCTATGTGCCAGATCTTATGCCAGGCATTAGAGATTCAAAAATAAAGTAAAAAATGGAAAAAAAAATCATTATATATATAAAAAAATAAAGTAAAATCAATTCATCATCACTTTAAACAGTGCCCCAGGCGTTCAGGAGAGATTTGCTCTGTGTTGGGTTTGGGCTGGCTGGGCTAGAAATGAAGAGCTGGATCAATGTCTAAAAGAATAATTAATGGGGAACAAGGAAGAGTTAGTTGCAAATCAAAGGTGAAGAGAAGCTTGAGATGAGGCAGTTACATCATCTCAGGGGTGCAGTAGTTACAGAGGAAGGCTGAGGAGGCAGTGGGTGTGCTGGCATTTGGAGGAAAGTTTCAAAATGAGATAAGCTGAAGTTCTGGGTGGGAGGACAGCTGAAAGAGAGCTGGAATGCCCTCAAAACTATCATTTCTCCCGTGAGATCTCAGAGTTGGCAGCCTAGACACCTTTTTTTTTTCTCTCTTGCTCACTCTTGTTTATTCCATCTCCTTAATATCTCTCCAATCTGTTTCCTTCTCTTCCTCCCCATTGTCACTTCTCTAATTCAGTTTCTTCTTACCTTGACTGATGTGGTAATATTCTGCTTCCTTTTCTACCTCCTCCAAGGTTTCCTCCACCTAGTCACCAACACTCATTCTAAAATGTGATTAGAAGTGCAGACTTAGGGGAGTTCCTGCTGTGGCTCAGCAGTAGCAAATCCAACCAGTATCCACGAGGATGCAGGTTCGATCCCTGGCCTTGCTCAGTGGGTTCAGGATCCGGTGTTGCCATGAGCTCTGGTGTAGGTCACAGATGTGGCTTGAATCTGGCATTGCTATGGTTGTGGCTGTGGCTGTGTGGCTGTGGCTGTGGCAGGCAGCTGCCACTCTGATCCAACCCGTAGTCTGGGAACTTCCATATGCCATGGGTATGGCACTAAAAAGCAAAAAAAGCAAAAAAAAAAAAAAACAGACTTAGTGTGACAGACCTGTATTTAAATTCTGCCATTATCATTACTATTTTTACTGTACACATTAGAACTTCTTGGTAGTGTTGGAATAATTTCTTTTCTTTTCTTTTTTTTTTTTTGACTTTTTGCCTTTTCTAGGGCTGCTCCCATGGCATATGGAGATTCCCAGGCTAGGGGTCTAATCAGAGCTATAGCCACTGGCCTACACCAGAGCCACAGCAACGCGGGATCCGAGCCACGTCTGCAACCTACAACACAGCTCACGGCAATGCCAGATCCTTAACCCACGGAGCAAGGCCAGGGATCGAACCCACAACCTCATGGTTCCTAGTCAGATTCATTAACCACTGAGCCACGATGGGAACTCTTGGAATGATTTCTTAGGCTAGATCCAGGTTTCCCAGGTCCTTAACAATGATACCTTATGATATTGTCATTTAATCTCATTGAATCCCCTTCAATCTCTAATAGTGAAATTATGTGAAATTATACACAGAGTGTTTAGCACAGTGCCTGCCACCTTATTCTGGGCTTGCTAAATGACCGACACTTTTATTATAGATTTTTTGACCTGCTTGTTATTTAATGGCTCCTGATCACCTATAGTTTGAAGTCCTATAGGGTCCTACAGCCATTTGTGAGGTGGCTTCCAAACGATTTTCCATTTTCACCTTTCATCTTCAACTGCACAGTCCTTATGCTCTAGTCATATCGAAGAACCCAACATATGCTTTGTTCGTCATGGTTCAGGTCTTTGTACCGTTGCACATACTACGGCCTTGGGCTACAATCTCAGTTCTCTGTGTGTGCGTGCGTGCGTGCGTGCGTGTGTGTTTGGAGGGACGGCTTGTACTGAATTTTAAAGCCACAATTCAAATTTTACCTCCCTGAGAAACTTTTCCCAATTGTTCTGAGCAGAATTAATTACTCCTCGGTCATCCCTCTACTGAGTACATACTGTTCAGATGTAAGATTATTTTCCCTAATGGTGTTTTCTGTATTTGATTTTATGTCTACCTACCCTGTTACATGGCGTAATCTGCTAAATAAACAGTATTGATCACAAGGGAAATGTTTTATAGCAGTTGAGGTAAAAATCATCAATGGGAGTTAATGGAAGTAGAATAAGATACACGAATGAAGTGTAGAAAAATGTATAGAGGCAGACAGAACAGCAGAAAATAAAAGGAACTGCTGTATGTTTATACTTCTGTGATCACGAAAATGAGATCAGCTGTGTGGATAAACTGAATTTCTCTGAATGGAGCAGAAGGTAGTGATATAATAAAGTTATACCCTGGTGATGGAGCCACCCCTGATCATGATATTGAAATAAGAAACTGATCCATATGTTAACAAATAAATTATAGCTGGAGACAAGCAACTAACATTCTATCCATCTCCATTTTGGAAGCAAGTCCAGGAAAGTGTTTGGCAAAGGTTTGTGCAATGAAGGGGGAGCACCAGAGGAGAAGCATTTGAGCCATGTGTAAAGGGAGTTAACAGGGGCCAACATTTTCAGACTCTTCTTGGGTCAACTATGGACTATAGTGGTGATGAGTACAAATCATGAAATAAATATTTTGGTAATCCTCATGCTGCAAAAGCATCTCCCAGAACCACCACTGTGTGGAGGGATGCTGGCTGGCAGAGCTCCCACTTCTCCTGGTCCATTAAGTTGCTTGGAGCTGAAACCGTTGCAGTGCTCTCTGGATTATGTTCCCTCCCCACAGGTGCTTTTTAGGGAGGGGTGTCTGGACCTCTCAGAAGAGATAGAGAAAACTGCAGAAATGAGTCAAATTTTTTAACCTTCATACCTCTCTAATTTAGCTTGAAGTCTGACTCAGAATTGGTACATAGCAAAAACAAGAAAATTATGATAGAATGAATGATAATATATACTATCAGGAGAGCTAAAACCCTAAATGTGTCGAGTCTTACATAAAGAAATATCTACCATTTGACCATACTCTGATAATTATCAAGGACACTATGAAATGTTTTACACTTATTGACTCACTTAGCCTCATTTAAGACTCAAAGCAATGATCTTTGTAGGATGGGCATTAGTATTCCTTTTTTTGGGGATGAGAAAACTAAGGGTGGATGTAACTTGTTCAGAGCCACGGAAACAGCAAGTGGCAGAGTTGGCATTTGAATTAAGTCTGCATGCTTCAGGACCTTGTTATATCAATAACCATAGGATTATGTTATGATAATAAGGTCAGGGACATGGTCGTCTGAACTTGAGGGGGAAGTTTAAGTTGATCACAAAGAGAAATCCACAGAGCTCCATTCTATTTTGCTCCTACCTTAGCTATCACAGAGTTTACTAGAAACCACCTACTAAGAAGAAAAAAATGAATCCCCCAGATGCTTGAACTCTAAATAGATTTTTACCTATTAAATCTAAATAGATTTTTCTCTCCCATGAATACCTGCAAAAACCATCAGTGTAGAGAAAACTGGTCAGTAGGTTTTTAGGCTGCAGTATGCTCAGTGGTTAAGAGAGCAGAACCAAGGGTCTAGGTCTGAATTCAAACTGTACCTCTGCTGCTTCCCTGCCCTATGAACTCACATGGGTTATTTCATGTCTCTTAGCCCCAGTGTACCGAGTGGGTAAATGAGTATAATTAGTGTACAGATTCAAGTTTGAAAAATACATGTAACATAGTGATATGTATGGACCAAGGTAAATGTTCAATGTGAACTGTTATTATTTTGCTATATGCAAGATGTATATTCATATCCATGGGAGGAAAAGAAGGCCTTAGGAAATATTAATTAAAAATCAAGATTCAAGATTGTACTCAAAGAACAATTGAAACTATGCAAACATTGAGAGTGAAAATAAAATGACTTCATGGAAATGTATCAAAAGTATTTAAGAGTTTGCCTTTGGGAGGGGTGTGGGTTTTTTTTTTTATTACTATTCAAAATTTTAAAAATCTTCTGTGATTGAAATAGAGCAGGGCCTCGTGGGGCTTCTGGGCACAAAAGCTTTTCTGTGCCCCCTGTTTCTTTCTTTTTCTTTCTTTTTTTTCTTTTGGCTGCACCCACAGCATGTGGAAGTTCCTGGACCAGGGATCAAACCTGCACCGCAGCAGCCACCTGTCTGCTGCAGTGACAATGCCAGATCCTTAAATCATTGCACACAAAATAATGCCTCCCCCTTTCTTGTTTGTAGGAAATAAGCCTCATTCAACCTCTGTGACCTTCCCTGAGTTCCAAAGGGCAGATTCAAACAGTTGCTAATCAGGGAAGGGAGGGGATGCAGAGATAAGGGAGAAGTCAAGAAAAAATAATGTAGACTTGGGGCAGGGTTCTGGTTCCTCCTCAACGGATACACAAAACATTATCTTTGAGCTCTTCTGCAGAACTAAAATCCCCAACAAATGAAAGATGTCACCTTCTTGATGAAGTATTCTTTGGTCTTGAATGATAATCTCAAGAACCATCGGAACCCATCCCAGAGCCAATAAACACCAGCTTTGAAGAATGAAATCTTGCATCTACACTGATCCTTATCTGTGGTCCTATTTTCCACTTCCAAACTATAAAGATGACCACATTATAGTCTCTCCAAAAGGGGGGCACAGTCTTTAGGGCATTAGCCTGCTGTGACCTCCTTTTCTTGGAAAATCAATAAAAGCTTTTTTTTTTTTTCTCCTTCACCCAAAACCCTCTTTCTGCATTTCTATTTGACACCAGTGGACGGAGGCCAAAGTTCAGTAACATGACCAGCATGCAATACGTTATTAATGGGAAATTTAATTTTATATAATTTAAAAAACTATGAATTGAAAAGTGTTCACTGGAAAAGTGTCCGTTTTCCTAAGCATAAGTAAATTTACCTGGTAAAGCTGACTATTGCAGATTCCTGAAGTCACCTCTGAGTGAGGGGGTGACTGGAGTTAGGTCTCCAAGACAGCACTTCCTAAGAGTTCTAAAAGCCTAGAAAATGCAAATTCATCTGCTTGTTCAATCTCCTGTGATTAAAGGAAGAAATCCCTGGGCTCTGAAGGAGGTTGGGTGGGTGCCACATCCTTGTCCTGACATGGTTGAGTATGGAGGAAACAGAATTCTCTGAACAGGAACAGTCTTGCCTTATCAGCATCGACGGCTCAAGCAGCCATTAATTAGGCTGAGATTAGCTTAAGTACAGTAGTTCGGTAATTGTGCGTTTGACACAGAGCTCCCTGTGTCACAGCATGCAGTCTGGGAGCAGGGCCAGAGCCGTGGGAAAACTTTCCAGGCACATTGCAAGAGCATCAAGTGGAAGTATATGTCACGATCTGTGCATCCAGGTCAGAAAGGGAATTTTCCAGACTCATCGTGAGGTAAAGAGAAAGAAGAGTTTTTTGAGAAAAGAAATGCTGCTTGTGCATCGGGACAACCTCCTAATGATCAGGGAGAGCCAGCCCTGAGCACATGGTTGTGTCTGTTTTTATAGCACAGAGAGAGGGGAGAGGTCTTAGGATATACCTTCTGATCTGCTGATTAGTTGGGGAAAGAGGGGTCTTATGATACACTTGCTGGTTGGTTGGTGGCATATAAAGCTCCTATGGGGTGGAGTGAGGAATGGCCCCTATACTTTTCCTAGTAGGGGATAGGAAGGAGTAGGCCAGATTTCTCAAGTTGGGGAAGGGAACATTACAATGAAATAGGTGGGCCAATAAGGGTCTGGTCATTCTTGTTGACTTTGAGTTCTGTCTTCTCAAAGAGGACTTGAAGTCCCACAGTATAGGTACAGCAAAGGTATAGAGGTTGAGGGTGTTCTAGTGTAGCTTGACTTAAATCCTGTAAGGCTCTTTGAAAAAGTCTGAGTTAATTGTAACAGGGAGACCTTTTGAAGGTGGTGATGCCCAAGAACTCTGAATGTTGAGTAGGAAAGAGCCAAGCATATAGTCTAGAGACTTTTTTTTTGTCTTTTTGCCATTTCTTGGGCCGCTCCTGCGGCATATGGAGGTTCCCAGGCTAGGGGTCTAATCGGAGCTCTAGCCACTGCCTACGCCAGAGCCACAGCAACATGAGATCTGAGCCATGTCTGCAACCTACAATACAGCTCACAGAAACGCCGGATCCTTATCCCACTGAGCAAGGCCAGGGATCAAACCTGCAATCTCATGGTTCCTAGTCGGATTCGTTAACCACTGAGCCACGACGGGAACTCCGTTTAGAGATCTCAAGGATAAAATAACCTTTGCGCTCCTCCAAAATAGACGCTTTTTAGAAATTAAGTCAGTGCAGTGGTTACTGAATTCTTATTTAAGCCAGACATTATTCTGAGTGTTTTGCATGTACTGACTTAATTCATCTTCACAGCAACCTCTCTGAGGGAGATTGCATTGCTATTTTCATGTCACAGGTGGGCAGGCTGAGACACAGCAATACTGAGCTCCTGTCCACGGTTGCTTAGTACGCAATGGGAACTGGCAGAACGAGACTTTGAATTTGTTAAGTTTGGTTCCGGAGCCCGTATACCCTTGATCAGTACATCTTATATCATGTACCACAAAGATCACAAGTAGTGAGCATCAAGAGTTTCCAGGGACTGTGTCAAGTGCGTTAGCTCAGCAAGCTCTCATAACTCCCCTGTGGTAGAGGAAATGTTATTATCACCCACTTCGCTGATGAGAAAACTAAGCCTTCGAGACCTTGACAAGCTTGCTGAAACCAGAAAGCAGGTGAGCAATGGGGCCAGGTAAATTGTGCCAAAGTCCAGGTGCATAGCCCATTGTCTATACCACCTTTAACACGTGGGGAAGCATTTACTTTTAACTGTGTTTCTTGCAGTATGGGCTGTCACTGATGCTTGGAGTCTGATTATAGGTAAGCCACTTACTGCCATTAGTAGTCTCATTATCATCATTTAAGGAGAGAAAGAGCTTGTCTCCAATAAGCATTGAACATTACCAGATGCCAAGCTCTAAGCTAGTACTTTATGAAACATTATTTTACTAAAACTGAAAACCATCTGAGGGAGATGATAGTATCATCAAGTTTTCACACGGGAACTTGTTCTCATCAATGGGCTGGTTAGGAGACATTAAATGACTTCCTTGGGGTCACATAGTTGATAAGAGGAAGAGCTCTGATTGAGATAGAAGTTGCCCATTTCCAAAGCCCATTCTTCCTTGGGGCTTCTGGGGACAGTCCCGGGGTTGTCCACTCCTCCTAGACCTGAGAAGAGGCCAGAAGACTACTCTTGTCACATTACTCTGCCCTTGAGCTGCCTGGGCTCCCAGAGAAGCCCCATCAGTCATGTCCACAGTGCAGGTGTCAGCTGCAATCTCCCCAGGAAGAAGGGTTGGCCTCCAGAAGGAGGATTTACAGCTTCAGTTTCATCAGCCTGGATCCCTTCGCCAGCCTCCTTTTCCCCATTTCTCTTCTTCAGGATGAACAAAGCTTGTAAATTCACAATGCTTATGACTAAGCTCTAGGAAAGAGTCCCCTCCCCCACCACTATCCCCACCCCCTGCCCCTACTCATATACATTAACTATCACTATGTAAAAAACAGGATTTTCATACCATACCATCATGGTCAAATTAATGGATTCTGCATCCAGACTACCTGGGTTCAAATATTGTTCCTGACAGGTAAGCTATGTGATCTTGGGTCACCTCTCCATGCCTCAATTTTCTTACTGGTAAAACAGCTATTTATTAGCACCAATCTTATAGGGTTGTTCTCAGGATTAAATTACCACATGTAAAGAACTTCAAGAGCTGCTTGTAGCATATTAACGCTCAATAAATGTAAATTATCATCACATCCTTATCATCATCACTATCATCACATTATGCATTGCTTCTCAAAAGGTCCACTTCTCATATGTTTTCTTATTCAACTATGGAAGCTAGGGAGACTGTCCTAGAAGGTGACCATATCACAAGGAGGCATGGGTGGGAGATTGGAGAGCAGGAGGGAGGGAGAAGCTAGGTGTATCCATCAGCTATTGTTAGGTAATAGCAAAACTCAGTGGCATGCTGTGGTAAGCATCTGTTTCAGGCTTCTTTGTCAACAGCTCTTTTAGGGTGGGTCCACTTTGAGGTGTATTGGCTGATGGAGCTATGCCCCATGCTTCAATTCTGCAAGTTTTCTGAGACACCACTACCTTACACTCCAGATCACATGTTTCTTATTCCTCAGGGACTAGTTGGCTACTCAGGGCCTGTGTGGCAGTGGCAAAAGTGCAAGTGAGAAGGTCCAACTGTGCAAGCATATTTTAAGCTTCTGCCAGTGTCATTTCTGCTCATATCTCTGGGCCAAAGCAAGTTACAACAGCCAAGCTCAATATCAATGGAGTGCAAGAGTTTACTTTTCTCATGGTGGTGGGGAAGGAAGTAAATAATTTTGCATATTAAGACGTCTATCACACTAGAGTATTTCTTCCTTAATTCTCTATCTTGTCTCTACCTGGAACTGTATCTCCCTAATGACTCCAGCTTGCCTGGACAAACGTGTGTTGGTTCCAACTTCTGTTGATGACTCCCACCCTTAGACTCTGGTAATGCTGTCCCTTCTCATTGTCCCTCCAGCTCAGGGCTGGTAGCTGCCTTCTGTTTTTTTTCCAAATTCTACTTTGCCTTACTATATCCTTTTTTAAAACTTAATTTGTTTATTATAGTGAAAGCTCACACAAATTTTACCAAGTACTTATAACATACAAGTAATGTCAATCTCCCTCTTATTCCAACTCCAAGTCCTTTTCCTCAAACTTGGCTCTGTCAACAGTTCTTGAATTTCACCAGGGAAATTTCCTAGCAGCTCTTATAATTTAAAACTCATCAGAGCCCTGTGAGGGAGGGGGTATTATTCCCTGTTTACAGATGAGGAAAGTGCTCATTTCCAAATTTGGAAAAGTTGCTGAATCTTTCTGAATGTTAATGTCCTCATGAAAATTAGAAATTATAATAGTAATTCAGTCTAAGATTAATATACAATGCACATAGAAGGCTTAGCACAGTATATGAAGTATTTTAAATGTTTGGTAAGTGGTAATGACAGTGATGATAATAATATTACTATAAAAGTAGTTGCTAGTAGTCGTATTTCTCAAGGTTATTCAGACATTTGGTGGCAGAGCTGGTCCTAGAACACATTTTTTCACTTGCATATTCATAGTAGCCATACTCATAGGGAAGGATTGGAGCTTCTAAGAAATTTTTCTAAAGGCTTCCTTGCTCTCCCCAACCATTGAAGGAGATAGGAAATAGCCGTTGTCAACTCTTTTGCTATATAGGTACATTGGCCTTGTCTTTGTTTGGTCAGCTCCATCTTCAAAAAGTAGGATAACAACTCCTCTTTCAAGAAGCCTTCCCTGATACCTCTGTTCCACCAAGGTATTCTTATCGATACTGTATTCACCAGCATGCATGCTGCTAGCAAACTTAAAAGTAGGAATTCTTGGGTGTCTTGAAAAAAATGCAGATTGTTGGGCATTTCCCCAATCAACAGAATCTCAAGGCTTTCAGGTGGAGCTCAAGGATGACATTTTCAGCCAGCACATTGGGTGATCTGCTGCATGAATTTCATGGTACAGGTTAAACAAAGATGCTCCGATCAGACTCATGTTCATTGATAGAGGGCCCTTTCCATCTGGGCATTAAGAGAGGCAATGGAGATAGACTATAAGTAAGGCAAAAAAATCTACATTCTCAAAGACTTGGGAGTCTGGCATAGGTGAGGGATAGGAACAGAAGAGTAAAAAGGGATAGTTTCTAATAGAGGGCAATACATGCCATGACAGAGGCAAGTACAGATGTCTATGGGAGCATTTGGAAAACTGGTCAGGAAAGGCTTGTCTGTTGCTTATAGGAAACTGATGCGCAATCAGTCCTAAGCTTTGTGGAGCAGGCCTGGATATAGATCAACAGCGTTAGAGGAGGGAGGAGCTCGTGTCTGAGACAGAATGCCTTCTGTTCCCTCACCTACTATTGTCATCTCATATATTAATAGCTCTTTCTGCTTGCTTAATTTCAGTTTACATTTGGGAAATGGGGTGAGTAGGAACATTGAAATCATGGAAGGTACTGAATAAAACACACTCGCAAACATACACACTTACACCATAAATTGACATAAAAAATACTCTACATTTGGAAAGCAGGTTTCCTTTAAAACAGGATATTATAAGGTTAAAGATAAAAAGAACTGTGCATAAATACTATAGTCTTCTAGAATATGCATTACAGTTCTGTGACTGCAGGTATATTCTCATTGCACAAACAAGAGAATACATTGCACTAAAGAAATCCAGGTATATTTTCAGAGAAAAGCATTATGAATAAGGAAGAGAGAAAAGCTAGAATGAACTTACTGGCATTGGATTGACATTGAAGATATCAGTATGAACTTGTGGTTCTAAAATGTATATAGATAGATATATGGATAAATAAATTAAATATGTATGTATTCATGATTATATTTCCTAGCTCTGGCCACCAAACAAACTCAAGCAATTTCACTGACCTCAAATTAATCATGAAAAAAAAAATCAGACAAATCCACATTGAGACAATCTACAAAATAACTGATTAGCACCTCTCAAAAATATTAATCATAAAAAAGAAAGTATGAGGAAATGTTGCCAATTCAAAGATACTAAAGTACATGACTAATAACTAATATATGAGATGTAGGCTTCTAAATTAGACTCTGGAACTGGAAAGAGACATTGGGAAAAGCTGGTCAGACTGCAGACTATAATGTTAATTTCCTGATTTTGACAACTGATCTACAGTTACACTGTTAACAGTAGAAATGTAAACACTCAATGCTCTTTTTGTAACTTTTCTGTAAGTCTAAAATGATCTTAAAAATTGAAAATTTTTAAAAAGAAAAAAAAGAGATACTTAGTTTGGTTGCTTCCTTCACAGTGCCAGGCGTACTGTAGGAATTTAATATATGCTAGTAGAATTGTTTTGCCACCCTATGCTTGATCAGTCTCTCCCACTTGGGGTGCTGTTCTCATCCGCACATTTATTGGTTCATTTTATGATTTTTTTTTTTTTTTGCTATTTCTTGGGCCGCTCCTGCGGCATATGGAGGTTCCCAGGCTAGGGGTCCAATCGGAGCTGTAGCCACCAGCCTATGCCAGAGCCACAGCAACGCAGGATCCGAGCCGCGGCTGCAACCTACACCACAGCTCACGGCAATGCCGGGTCGTTAACCCACTGAACAAGGGCAGGGACCGAACCTGCAACCTCATGGTTCCTAGTCGGATTCGTTAACCACTGCGCCATGACGGGAACTCCCCATTTTATGATGTTATTATGTGGCCATGAATTATTTGATGTTGATGTGAGTTTCTGGTCAGTGCCATGAGTGTTGTGGAGAAGAAAGAACCAGAGAAGAAACAAAGGTAGATGTGGGAATTGGGAGGCCACTACAATGCACAGCACAAGTGTTGAGGGCTTGGGGAGCAGAGGCCCAGCTCCACTGACATCTGTACTGTCCCGCACTCCCCAGGTAGGTGGCAGCAGACAACTGAGAATGATGCATTGGCTGTGCTTCGGGATCGGGCAGGTGATCGGCTACCAGGAGCTGTCCGTGGTCCTTAAATAGATGTCCACGATCTAACCCAGCCAAGACGTTGGTGTAGATGAGCTTAGATTCTGCTATGTGTCGGCTGTAATTGAATATGACCTTTAGGATGCTAAGCACTGTGGGGATTGGGGGTGGGGGGGGGGGGAGGGTGCGCGCGCGCACGCGTGTGTTTCCTGCTGTTAAATCCAGGCTCCAAAGAACTTCATCATTATGGAAGGTGGAGCTGGTTTGCTCCCGAGGATTGGAGCTGGAATGAATTGAGCCCCATGGAGTCAGCACTTTCTCTACAACAGGTTTCACAAAGTGCTTCCAAGTACTATACCTACAACATAATTTCCCTGGACTTGTAAAAATGCAGTTTCCAAGCCTTGCCTATTAAATCGGAATCTAAGCCAAAGATTGGAGGAGGGCGAGAGGGAAGGGCTAGAAAATAATATTCACTTTAAAAAGGCTTTCCTGGAGATTCATATTCACCCTGAAGTATAAAAATAATTTTATATCCAAGGCAAAGAGGAGTAGAGAGAAATATTTGGGGAGAATGTGGGAACAATCACTAGAAATATTATTCATATTTATATCTCTTTCTTGAAAGTTTTCCCATGTCTAATATACATTAAAATTTGCACAATATTTCACTACATGAATATATATTAGTTTGTTTAAGTATATGGATATAATTTATAAATAAATACACATGTATTTATTCATATGTTTATTATTTCATTCAAAAATCATTTATATTGGGCACTCACTGTGATCCAGGCACTGTTCTAGGCTCTGCAGATAGAGTATTAAATAAGACAAAGTCTTTGTCCTTATGGAGATTATATTTTCCTCATGGAAGACAAAGGAGAGACAAGGATAGCTATTTTGGTGATGCATACTCAACGTTTTTAAAAAAACTTATGGAGTAATTAATTTTACACAGTTTAGAAACCACTAGGGTTTCGAAGTGTCACAGTCAAGTTCATCCCATTCTATACACACCCAGCCTATGTCTTGGCCATCAGACTGGACATACTTTCGTCCTTTCAGGTTGTGTTTTTCCCCCAGAACCTTACTGGTCTGGGGAGGAATGACCCATTATGACATTGCTCTTCGTTCTCAGAAACTCTCCTGTGGCTCCATTTTCCTTTCATGGAAAAACAGTATGGAGTCCCTGCTGTTCTGCTGCTGTGACAATAAATGAGTGTGTGTTTGTCCAGCTCCATCTATGGAAGGAGCTGAAAAAATGCAAAGCAATTTTCTACCCCCAATGTGCGTACTTTTTTTTTTAAATCAAAAATGCTGTTTTGTACTCATCTGGTGCCCTCTTCCCAAGAAGAAAAATTTATTATTAGACCAGCAACTCCCTCAAACACTGAATAAAAGAATAAAGGAGAACTGCTTGTGCTGCATCATCTTATTGGAGGCTTCTCGGCATAATATGTGATCTCCAGCGTGTCACCATATTTTACAGTAACACTGATGTTTTCACCGGGTGCTTTTGAGTCAGGCAAACAGAACTCATATTTCAACCTAAGTTCAATTTGCATCGCACAGATGATAACATCACATCTTTCAAAACTGCCTCCCCTCTTGGGATCCCTTATGTTCAGTTCAAACTCTTCTGTTCCCTATACAAAAGTATGTTCTGCAATTAGTGCAAGCAGGTCCTGAAGCCCATTGGAATTGTTGACTATTGTAGGCTCAGCAGGCATAATGATGTCATATCCCAGTCCCCAAAAAGCAGATTGGTCATGTATTGTCACCTCTTCACCACTTGAGCAGCAAAGACATTCCTAAGACAGGAAGTACAGAGTGCCCAACGATTTGGCTTACAAATAGGAAACCCTGTTACTAAGAAATGATGTTGAGACAGTGAAGTTATAGATCAAGGGTAGGAACCAGAGAAGAGAGATTATTTGTATACTCAGGAACAGATCACTAGACAGAGATCATCTATTCATTCACGAAGCCATCATTTATTGAGCATCTACTCTGTACCAGGTACCAGGCTTGAAGCAAGAAGCAACAAAGATTCAGAGACCATAAGGAACATAAACAATTAAATCATCAAGCATAGGAGGAAATGTGGTAAGTGCTATGGTAGAAAAAATATGATTCTATGGGGGAAATAACTGAATGCATCATACCTCATTCATGGGTCTATGGAAAGACTTCCTAAATAAAATATGTACACCAAGATTCAAGGAAGCATAGCAGGGTTAGGGTTATGACAGGTACCCTGACTGCATTTTTTTTAAGCTGCACCTGCAGCTTGTGGAAATTCCCATCCGGGGATTGAACCTGTGCCATAGCAGCAACCTAAGCCACAGCAGGGACAAAGCCAGATCCTTAACCTTCTGAACCACCAAAAAGCACCTCCGTTTCTTTGTTTCAATTATTTCAGCATTTTAAATCCACTTCCATTTCTTTATTTTAATTATTTCAGCATTTTAAATCCATGTCCTATACCAGGCATCCAGTAGCCACCTGGCTACTGACTTTAGAAGCATGAAAAGGAGCATGGGGACGGATGTAGAGAGATGGTATGGGTAAGGTGTTGTGGAGGGGGCCACGGAGAGGTGAAGAGCTACTCCGCCTGGAAAAGCTTTCATTGAGAAAATTGAGTGTTGAGAGAAAAGTAGGAATTTTCCCAGTGAAGGTTTAAAAGGTTGATTTTAGGCTGAGCCTGTGCAGAGGTATGAAGCAGTGAGAAATCCAGGAGTGTCCAGAGGATGGTGAGAAGGGCTGTAGGGGTGGGAGAGACACAGGCGTGTGTGATGGAAATGAGAATGGAGTGCTGTGTGGAGACCAGACGAAATATGCCAAGTGAAGTGTAAGAATACAGAGCAGTATTCTTTCAGGCGAAGTGGAATTTACAAAGGATTTGATGGAAACAATGCCCCAATCAGATGTGCAGTCCAGAAATACCATTAGAGCCAGCTCGTTTTCTAGAAGAACAAGAGACAAGCAAAGCAGTCTGGAATGTGTCATATTGGTTCAGGTATGGGTGATGAAGGCCAGAATTAAAGCCTTCATTAGTTTTTCTCGTATATATATATGTGTGTGTGTGTGTGTGTATAATTAAAGCATAGTTGATTTTCAATGTTGTGCCAATTTCTGCTGCACAGCAAAATACCCAGTCATTCATATACATGTATATATATGTATGTATGTAGTAATGTGTGTATATATATATATACACATATATATATACACACACACATATATATATATATATATATATACACATTATTTTTCTCATAGTATCTTCTATCATGTTCTATCACAAGTGATTGGATATAGTTCCCTGTGCTGTATAGCAGGACCTCATTTTAAAGTCCATTCTAAGCTGTAACAGTTTGCAGCTACCAACCCCAAACTCACCATCCATCCCACTCCCTCCCCTCTCCCCCTTGGCAACCACAAGTCTGTTCTCTATGTCCCTGAGTCTGCTTCTGTTCTGTGGATAGGTTCATTTGTAAAGCATCAGTATTCTTGAAAGATAAAGGGCCCAGAAGAATTAAAATCTCTGGGGCACAGCTCAGGCAACTTTTATTTTTTATAATGAAGTATAATGATTGACAACATTGTATTCTTTTCAGGTGTTGATAACTGGGGGAGGGGGCACTGGTTACATGCATGGTGGTCCTGGGGCTGTTGGTTGCCAGGCTCTGCCTTGTATGGTGGTGGCTGATGCACTTGTAGATGAGGCCAGGTCCTGGGATGGCTGGTTGTGTAGCCAGGGGGCCCTGGGGTGGTGTAGGCCTGCTGATGGATGTGGCTGTGTCCCAGCAAGGCTGAGGTCCTGGGGCCAACCCAGGTGGATGGGTAAGCCCTGGTGCTAATCTGCTAAGCGGGAACTCCAAAGTATTGCTTGACAGCACCAGTGTCTTCATGGTAGAATAAGCTCATAAAAATGGCTCCTGCAAGAGTCTATATTCCCAAAGGGAGTCCTACGTGTCCCCTGCCTCTCCAGGAGGCTCTCTAAGATCAGCAAATGGGTCTGCCTTGGGTTCCTTAAGATGCTTCTGTGCTGGGAATCAGTGTGTGAGATTTTGTGCTTATCCTTTAAAAGTGGAATCTCTTTTTTTCCTCTGGCCCTCTCCCACACAAATCCTGCTAGCCTTCAAAGCAGGCATTCTGGGGGATTGTCTTCCCAGGGCAGAATCCCCAAGCTTGGGAGCCTGATGTGGGGCTGAGACCCCTTGCCCTGTGGGGAGAACGCTGCAGTTAGGATTATTCTTCTGTTTGTGGATCACCTACCTGGGGGTAACTATTCCACGTCTCCATCTACCGATCTCATTGTTTTTTCTTTATATCTTCGGTTGTGGAAAAACATTTCTGGTCATCTTCAGGTTGTGTTTATACATAGTTTCTCTGTACATAGTCGTCATTTTCATGTTCCCATGGGAGGAGGTGAGCTCAGGGTCTTTCTACTCTCCTCTCTTGACCACATTGCCCCAGCCTGAACATCTTTAGTTTTAAAACTGTCCAGGTGATTTTTTAACATGCTTCCAGAATTGAGAAAACACTGGTCTAGATGTTTCTGCAAACAATGTTCTCTTAACTACGGCCATAGGGCACTACAGGGCCCACCACCTGATTGATTTTTCTTCTTCTTCTTTTTTATAAATTGAAATGTTTATGGAGGTAATTATAGATTCACATGCATTTGTAAAAAATAATAGAGAGATACCATGTACAGTTTGCCATTTTCATCCATGGTAACATTTTGCCAAGCTCTAGTATAATAGCACAACCAGGAAATTGACAACGGTACAATTCACCCATCTTATTTAGAACTACCCAGTTCTGCTGGCTCTCCCCTTGGTGTGTTTATTAGGTGCTGTACAACTTTGTCAACTTGTTGGTTTATACACCCATCGCCTCAGTTGTCAAGATAATGCACCGTTTCAATAGGACAAAGTTTCCTCATGTTGCCCTTTTATGATCACATCCACCTGCGCCTCACTCCTCAGGGATGTGGGATGTGGTGAGAACAAGACTCCTTCTCTTAGAATTTCTGTTGTGGCCCAGTGGGTTAAGAACCTGACATAGTGTCCATGAGGATGTGGGTATGAACCCCTGGCCTTGCTCAGTGGGTTGAGGGTCAGGCGTTGCTGTGAGCTGTGGTGGAGGCCTGCAGCTGCAGCTCTAATTCAACCACTAGCCCAGGCACTTCCAGAGGCCGCAGGTACAACCAGAAAAAGAAAAAAAAAATTCCTTGTCTTGTTCTTGATTTTAGGAGAAAAATATTCAATCATTTACCATTAAATGTGATGTCAGCTGTAGGACTTTGATAGAGACTCTTTGTTGAATTGACATGATTTCTCTCCTTTCCTAACTTCTGAAGGATTTTTTTTTTATCATGCATGGATATTGGATTTTGTCAAATTTTTTTTCTGCATGAATCGATATGTTCATGTGATGTTTCCTCTTTAGTTAAGCCAGATCCTTAATCTGCTGTACCATAAGGGAACTCCAACAAACAACTAATGCTTTTAGATTCATTATGTTTTAAAGAGAGTTTCACGACTATTATATCATTGATTGACCGCCTTCAACAATGGTGTGACGTGAATATCAGTTCCCCATTTTGCAGAAGAGAACTGGGAAGTTTAGCGAAATTAACTGTTTTGCTTGAAGTTGCCTGGTAAGCAGCATATCTAGAATCGAAACCCAGGTCAGTCTGACATTTATCTTACAATACATACTAGCTTGCCTAGGACATTGGAGAGGGATTGGAGCCAAGAGATTTCTCGTTTGAGTTCACTTCATTCCATTGAAGGGGACACGGAGACTTGGGGGGGAAGAGGAAAACTATGTCTCAACCTGGAACATCTGTGGCGACAACTTTATTTCTCCCTTCTTCCCTGAGCCTTCAGATTGGTTTATAATTTCATTAGCACTTTCTCTGGGATGAAAAGAGTTTTTTTAAAAAAGAACATTGGTCTTATTAAATAAAAGAGAGATTAGTAGCCTTTGATTTACTTCTTATCTCCTGCTTTCCAGCTAAAGGGTATTTGAAGAGAGAGTTCATTTGTTCAAGGCAAAGATGGAGGCGTTTTCATACTTATCCAGCTGACCAAGATCACCTGGTTGCCAATTTGGGAGATGTGAATAATTGTTTATCTTGAGATTACCAACCCATGCTCCTAACTACTCTTCAGCATCAGGGGACCAGGGAATGTGACGTTATATTTATTTTTAGATGGGGTTGTACACAGGCAGGGAGCACCTGTTTCTTCTGATAGACACAGGCAGTTTTCCCATCTTCTCTCATGTGTAGGGGGCTCAGGGAGGAGGGGCAAGGGACAAGGCTTCAGGGAAATGGCAGTGGTTAGTAGCAGGTGTGTATACACACTTATGAATATGTCTGTAGCACGTGTGTGCATGTATTTGTGTGTGGAGGATTTGAAAGTGCATGTGTGTTAAACCTTTGTGATTGTGCAAGAGATGAGGGCTTTGGGTATATAGAAAGATGTGTCTATGTATAAATAGAATGACTGGGTCATGTGCGGTGATTTTGTGTACGTGCTTGCTCATTTGTGGAAGGTAATTTGCATGGATGTACTTGGTAATTTAACATGTACAATGAACATGAGAAATATAGTGTTCTTGCATGAAGTGTGGTCATGCGTATATCATTCTATGTGTAGAGATTTTCCTCCTAATTTTAAATGAGTAGGTCTTTAAGAAGAGCGGAAAAGTGGAAAATTCCACTCTCTTGACCTCTCTCCTTCTGTGGAACTTGGGTCTAGAGTGACATCAGCCTTGTATCTGGCCCAGATGGATGTGTGAAATGGATTTGAGTCTGGTCTCAAGAAGGGTTTGTGTAGTATTCCTGAGCCAGCATCTTGAGATAGGACTCTTTGTCCAAGAGGGGAACAGAGCCAGGAGTCCAATCAGAGCTCATGGACTTGTTCCATGTTACCTTAGATAACCTTGGACAGAGGTATGTGGGCTGAGACAGTGGAAGGCTCACCCCTGGACCTGTCCAAGGAGAAGGAGGGGAATTATCATACACCCTCCTTCTTTGGAACCCTTGTCAAAAATCAATAGACTATTTGTGTACAGGTTTATTTATGGACAAGCACCTCTGCTCAACTAGTCTATGACAAAGGAAGCAAGAACATACAGTGGAGGAAAGACAGTCTCTTCGATAAGTGGTTTTGGGGAAACTGGACAGCTCCATGTAAAAGAATGAAATTGGACTCTCAATTCTATTCTATTGTTCTGTGTATCTCCCATAGTATTTTTTAAATTTAAATTTTAAACAATTTTAAACTAAATGTTACTGGAGCAGGGTTGACTTACAAAGTTGTGTTAGTTTCATGTGTACAACAAAGTAAATCAGCTGTACGTATCCATATCCATATCTCCACAGCATTTTGAGCCTACTAGCTCTGCACAGAGGGAAACTGCTTCAGAGACATGACCAGAGAATCTTGTGGGCTCTGAAAGGGACTTCAGAGTCCAAGCCCATCCTCCTCCCACACCGGCCATCCCACCACAGCTTCCAAAACAAAAGTTCCCCTAGCCTTGGGCCAAATGCCTCCTGCAATGATGCTCCATAACTCAGTTGTTACACAGCACACGTGTTCCTACGAGGTACCTTCTCCCCTGGACACCACTTCTGCCTCGATATGCCTTCTACCTCTCTCGGTCCTTTGGGCTCACGATGGGTAAAGGCCTGTCTTTCTGTTAAGGGTATTACGATGTGATGAAAAGAACAACAGCATGATCCTGATCTCACCTTGTCCCTGGCCAGTTATTAAATCATAGACAAGGAATCCTCCGTAGGACCGGCTTCTTCACATGGAAAATAAAAGTATGGACCATGTTCCATGCCTCACAAGGGATGTTGGACAGATTCAACCAGATAATGACTTCAACGTACTTGTTTCCTAGACTGCCCTGAATCGCCTCCTTTTTTTTTTTTTTTTTTTTTTTTCAGTCCAAGAAGCCATATTTCCCTCAAAGGCCTGAACTTCATGTTATTTACAGACCCTCCAGACTGTTTTCCATCTTCTGGATGTGCTTCAATTTGTTGATACTGTGTTGAATGTGTGGTGCTTAGGTTTGAACACAGCTGTGCACTGAAAGTCCCAGAGGGACCAGATGCTCACTTCCTTCACAGGAACCACATAGCTCTATAAATACTTTTCCACAGACATATCCTGCTGTTGCTATGCTGACTCATGGCACAATTTGATCATTAAGTTATTAAGGAAGGTCATGGTCTCACCCAGTTCTCTCTTATCCAGTATTTGAGCAGGGAATGTTTGAGCCTGAGGGGATGAGCACATATTTAGTCACAAGAAATAAAGCTCATTTTCCTTAACCAAGGCCCTGCGCAATCTGGCCCCTGCCTACATCTCATTTCCTGCCACCCTTCTCCTCCTTTTCCCTTCTTCTACCCCAGTTCCTCTGCTCTAATTCTTGCAACTCACCAAGGTTACTCCCAGCTCAGGAACCTGGCACATGGTATTGCCATGGACAGGAAAGCTCTCCCCACTCCCACAATTTCTCATCACCGTCTTGTTCTTACGACACAGGTCCTTCCTAAACTCCAAACCACAAATCTCTAAAGAGCCCCTTTCCACCTACCTACACCCTGTTTCATTCTACTTTATAGCACTTGTCACAGTTGGTAATTGTCTTGTTGGTTTAATTTTTTTTTGTATAGTTGGGCTCCTGAACTAGAGTGTAAGTTCAACAGACCAAAGGTAGATGCCTCGTCTTCCTTGTGGGTCTCTGAATCCCCAACATCGAGCACAGTGCCTGGCATGTGGAGACACCCAATAGATATCTTTTGAATGAAAGAATGTGTGCATTCATGAATGAGTTGATTCCAGTCATCTATAATCTAATTGAATTTCACCACATCGATGGAAGCTTGGAATTGGATTTTTTGAATCATACTTGCTCATCTAGCTCTCTTGGCACTATGTCATCTGAACATTTTCTCAGTGTGCAAAACCCTCATGAAACTATTGATGAGGGTGGATATCAGGATAAGCACATAACAAGCCACTAAAGATGCCCTAACCTGGTATTTTGGGAGATGCTCCAGGGCAAAAGGAAGACCTACTGTGGGATGGGAAGGGTGACCCAATGCAAATTCATCCCCTTTAAAGGAAGAAGAAAACTCTTTACTTGTTTTACATTGCATTTTAGGGGGAGGCGTCTGTGAGTTCAAAACCTAACAGTATATATTGACTGCAGCAATAATATTAATCAAAGTGATTTTCCAATTTGTAAAGCAGGAAAATAAAGTAGTACTGTTAGATTCAACAGTGAAATATTGGTGATTTCATTTGGCTCAATCTACTAATCACACCTGCCTCCAAGGATTGTGGTAAAGATTTTTTTTTTTTTTTTTGTCCTTTTAGGGCCACACCTGCGGCACATGGAAGTTGCCAGGCTTAGGGGTGACTTGGAGCTGCGGCTGTCAGCCTAACCACAGCCACAGCAATGCAGGGTCCTTAACCCACTGAGCGAAGCTAGGGAGCAAACCTGCGTCTTCATGGATACTACTCGGATTCATTACTGCTGAGCCACAGCGGGAACTCCCGACTTCTATAAAGATTAAATTAAATGAGAGTATTAACAGGAATTTCTAGCATCATCTTTGGCACCCGTTGCCCCCTCAGCAATGTTTTGACTATCACTACTTTTATTTTTGCTGTTATTATTATCACTGAGTGCCTGCTCTGGGTCAAACACTTTGCCGTGTATTTTACAGAGGGCCTCTCAATTAATTACTTGTGAAGATGGAACATTTCCCTCCTGCTCCTGCTCTTCCCTTCCCTGTGTGGGGACATAAATTAGTGGGACACTCCTGCCTTCTCCCCTTCCACCTCCAGATTTTGCTTCTGCAGAAGTTGCATTTTTTTTTCCTTGGGTGAATTGGGAAGAAGAAACTGCCTGGGAATAGCTCAGTCCTTTCTCTTCCTCCTGAAAGGAGAGGCCCATGCAGTGCCTGTGTTCTCTGCTTCCCCAAGCTGCATCCCTCTCCAGGCTGAGCAGCTCAGCTAGTTCGTGCTGCCTCTGAACTAAACCAGGGAAGCTGCTGTAGCCACAGTCACACGTGTATTGGCAGGGACATTGAAGGGGAGTTGGCTTCCAACCTGTGGATACAGGGTATAGGACACTGTCCTAGATGAGCATGAGAGAAAGAGACACAGCTCCAGGGTAAAGAAGAGGAGGGCTTGTTTCCCTGTGCTTTGAGGGAATGTTGCCAAGCTGTTTGCTTCTATGGGGATTTTTTACAGATTAGCTGGGGGGTGGGGGGTAATAGCATTCAAAGTGTATTTTAAAAAATAACAGTTTTATTGAGATATGATTCACACACCATACAATTCACCCATTTAAAGTATAAAATTCAATGGTTTCTGGTCCATCCACAGAATTGTACAACCATCACCACAATTTTAGAACATTTTCATTATCCCAAAAAGAAACCTTAGACCCATTAGCCGTCACTTCCTATTTTCCCGAAAGTCCCCAGCCTTGGGCAATCACATATCTATTTTCTTTTTGTCTCTATAGATTTTCTTAAGTCTTCTTCTTCTTCCTTTTTTTTTTCCTTTGGTCTTTTTAGGGCTGTACCTGCAGCAGACGGAAGTTCCCAGGCTAGGGGTCAAATTGGAGTTGTAGCTGCTGGCCTACACCACAGCCACAGCTACACCAGATCCGAGCTGAATCTGCCACCTATAACCGCAGCTCATGGCAATGCCAGATTCTTAACCCACTGACAGAGGCCAGGGATCGAACCTGCATCCTCATGGATACTAGTCAGGTTCTTTACTGCCGAGCCATGACAAGAATTCCCTATAGATTTTCTTAATGTGGATATTTCACTTCAATTAACTGATACAATATCTGATCAATTACAAATGGCTTCTTTCTCAAAGTGTGTTGTTTTAATGTGTATTCATTCCACCCTGGCTGAGATGCCAACTGATGTGTGGTCTGTTCTTCATTTACTTTTTATTCATTTTTTAAAGAAAATATTTATTATGAACATATTATATGCTAGCATTTTGCAAGACCTCAGGACATGGTGATGAGAAAAAAGAAAAAAAGAAAAAGAAAATGCCCATTCTTCCTCAGAACTTATACTCTCTTCACCCCACCTAAATGCTCTTCGGTCCTTCTGTCTCCTTTTTTCCCCTCTCACCCACCTTAGTACCACTTTACTGCCGCCCCAGCTCTAGTTCTTCAAACCTCATTACCTAGCACAGACAAGCTTCATGGCACACAATGCTTGCCCAAGAATGTATGTGTATTACTGTCAGAGGCTGCAATGTGTGCTAATGGTCTGGTTCTGATGTGTTTTAGTCACACACAAACTCCCGGACTTCAGTGACAAAGAAAGAGTAAACAGTTCTTTAGGGCAGGTGCATGTGTTCTGCTTCATGAATTGTATCTTAAAAAGAGATGTAGTTTTAAAAATCATATTGGATAAAATGTAGATATGTTTACTTGTCCTTGGTGCATGATGCCTCCAGCCAAGGTGTCTTTTTCAGAGTTTCAGTGAGAGATGGAACTCTGGAGACCCATGCCTGGGGGAGTGGGTCCAGCAATTCCAATGCAGCCCAGTACCAACCCACGTTGTCACTCATGTTGAAGAATTAGGAGGGGGAAATGGTTCTGGAATTATTGATGCAGGTTAACATTTATAGGTGAGCACTTTTCCTTTAAATTTCTGATTTCAAGTTTCATTTCTTTGGAGCTATGAAATGGGAGCGGGGATTTTTATAGCTCAGGGAAGAAATTTTTATCATTCCTTCTGTATCTTGCTTCTGACTTGTGGAACTCAACTTCCTCAAAATAGCAAGAACTACGGCTTGCGTTTAAACTTTTTGCATCACTACCAGCTTATCTCCTTGAATCATTAACATCTTCCACTGAAGCAGATATTAATATTATCTTTATTGGCAGATGTGGGGACTGTGGTTCAGACACCGACTTGCCCCGGGTTGCCCAGCTTGAAAGGGGCAGAAAAGACTTTCCACAGATGCAGCCGTTCTGTTGCCAAACCATGAGCACTTTCCAGGGCTTCCTCCTCCATCTTCCCCTTATCCACCCACTTCCTTTGGCAGTTCCTCATACATTCTCCCCAGGCAGAAACTCCTAAGTAAGGAGCTTCTGCTGCAGCTTCTAATGTGCCTGTTAAGGAAAAGTGCTTGGCTTTCTCAGATACTGTGAGAGTTCCCACCCACCAGTTCCACTGATGGAGTCGGAGGAGCCATTTTGTGAGCTTAACTAGATGCTATCATCATAACACACAATTGCTAATTCGCCTCCGGAGTCCCCTAACAGCCAGTTTAGTGGAACACAGGGGCTGCCTTCCTTTTATCTTTTTAATTTTTATAAAGCAAGATGCATAAACACAAGGAGAGAACCAAACTTAGAATCTGCTTTAGAAACGCCTCTCTTCTTCGGCTTGCTCTGGTCCCTTGGCAATTCTAGGCCAAGGTAGAGACTCAATGTCTTGCTAGAGAGAGCTGATGAAAATAAAGACTTGATAAAAAAAAAAAAAAAGCCAGCAAAGGTGCAGTGTTGGAACTGGGTGCCAGGAAGCATGTTTGTTCTCGAGACTCTACCAACAAACTCCCAAGCCATACGATGACACCTGAACTTGACTTTGTGGTCCTCACATTCCACCAGGCTACCCTTTGTCATCCCATGGACTCCGTCCTCTGTTTTCTTTATCCTCCCTAAATGTCAACCCCTCACTTCCTTCTATCTCCTCTTACTCTCCCACTATTCTCCTCCTATGATAGGTTGTTTGCAGAAATGCCCATAAGTCCCCAGTCCTCCGTGTACTTTCCTGCTTTTTCCATTGAAAGGTAGGATCCATTTCTCCTTCTCCTTGAATCTGGGCTGTATGGTGACTTTCTCCTATGAATAAAATATGGCAAAAGTGACCCTGTGCTAATTCTGAGCCTCAGATTGAAAACATGTCTCACATTTCTTCATGTTCTCTCTGTGCTGAGCCACTATATACAGAACCCAAGGCTATCCAGCTGGACGATGAGAGAACACAGCTTCATCACTTCTGGCTTACCCTAGTTGATCCAGTCAATACCCCAAAGCAGAGCCACTCACTGAGTGGCAGTTACTCTGGGTTCAGAAATGTGCCCAATCAAGCCCAGAAAAACCATCCAACAACTAAGGCAAAGACCAAATGTCAACCTGCAGAATTGTGAGCTACCTAAAGGGTGTTGTCCTATGTTACTAAGTTTTGGGGTTGTTTTTTAGCAGCGATAGCTAAATTGATACACCTCCTTTTCATATTTTTCCGTATCCTCCTCTAGAGCCATTTTTCACGGATGCAAATTGGCATGGCTTTTTTAGCTCCACCGTGACTGTGGCAGCTAGGGGAAGTTCTACTCTTCCTATTTTTTCCATAGACACAGGCTCCAAAGGGAGAGCTGTCATCTTCTTATTGACTCAAGCTTCCCAGGCTACAGATGAGCATACAGTCCACTGTGGACAAAACCAGAGTGCTTTACTCTCAACAACAGTGATTAGTCCAATGGGTGGGAGGGCACGTGAACCAAACCAGGGTAATCAGGATCCTTCCTGGAAATTCCCAACTGGAGAATTGAAGCAGAGTCGGAAAGGCTTCTTTCCAAACTAGAAAAGGGACTACAAAGATGTCAGCCTGAAACTACCATTTCCCAAATTCTTTATCAAATGGAGAAGCTGATCCAGGAGAATGAATCTGGAAGACAGAAGTTGAATTATGGGAGGATGACTCTGCGGGTGAGCCTGGGCCCCCTAGTTTCAGTCTTCTCTGACCTTGCCCTGGACTCACTGTGTGTATCAATAAGATCTCCTATTTGCCCAAGCTAGTTTGAGTTGGGCCTTTGTGACATACAACCAAAGAGTCCTGAGTGAAACCTTACTCAGTAGTAAATAATCTTCCTGGAGCTATAAGACCTGAAAGAAATATCTTGCCTATTAAGTTGCTTCTGCCCTCAGCCAAGTCTAGGTTAGTTTGAGTGAACCTGGCAGCTGGAAGCACTTATCATCAGATACATTTCTTTCCATGCTCTTTTTATTTTTTTATTCATTCAAAACATTTTGGTTATGCTGGGCAAGAGCTACGCTGTACACGAGAGAGGTACAGACAAATCACATGGGTTTTACCAAGGTCATGATCAAGGAGGGCAAGAAGGGAGTGGCTGGCCTGGTCTCTTTGGCACATGCTGTCAGAGAGGGATACACAAGTGCTGTGATAACACAGGAAAGGTCGTGTGGTCCAGCCACAGGGTGGGAGAGAGGCACCACTTAGGGAAGGTCCTGGTAGCATTATGTGTTCTGGGTATGACAGCTAATAGTAACAAGCAGGGTGAAGACCTGCAGGGTGAGACTCTCTCCTGAAGAGGGGGTATTATATGGAAATGTGTAGAGGGGGTTTGGAGAACTGCAATAGGATGAGATGACACATCAGAGGGTGAGAGGATGAAAAAAAAAAAAAAAAGAATCTAGAAAGGTTTGCAGGGGCCAGGGCATGAATAAACCTTTGGATCACACTAATAAGATTGGACATCTTTTTTTTTTTTTTTCTTTTTTGAGAGCCGTGGCAAATCATGGAAAGTTTTTAATCAAGGAATCTTGATCAGATTCTACCTTCAGGAAGATAGGTTTAACACCTGCACGAAGAATGGATTGTGGCACAGAGAGCCTAGACACAGCTTAGCACTTTTGAAAGCATTAGAGTAATTAATCCCAAAGGCAAATCATATTTTTTTTTGCCACCTCATGGCATATGGATCCTGGGCCAGGGATCAGATTTTAGCCACAATTGCCAACTATGCCTATGCTGCAGCTGTGGCATTGCTGGACCCTTAACCCAACTGTGCCAGGCTGGGGATCGAACTTGTGTCCCAGCTCTCCAGAGATGCTGCTGATCCCATTGCTCCACAAGGAGAACCCTGCAAAAAAAATTTTGAGGAAGAGTTAGGATAGAGAGAGATTTTGCCTAAATCTGTCCATCCATCCATCCAGCCAGCCAGCCAGCCAGCCAGCCAGCCATCTATCCATCCAGCCATCCAGACACCCAGCCATCTGTCATGCATTCACACATTTATTGTTCACTCAGTTCCCATTACATGCCAAGTATTAAAATTTGGGAATAAAAAGGAAGTCTCTGACCTCCAGAAATTCTCATCCTAACTTAAAATTTTTAATTCTGCAATGTCAGTAAGGGTCTCAGTTGAGTATATAGATACTCTGGTAGAGGTCCGAGGAATCTACCTGGGATGGTAGCCTCGGCTGTCACACTAGGTGGCCTTGACTAGGTGGCTTTGAGCAAATCACTGCCTCCATGTATTCAAAGGTCCTAGAAAATTCATGCTGAACCTCAGTGTCCTCTTATGTAAACGTAGGGTTTGGAGTAAATGTCCTTGGAGGTCTCTTTCAGCCATTTGACTGTAAGATTTGTTCCATGGGAGAACATTCAGTCTCATGACATGGAGTGGTTCCACTTCTCCCATCCTTCTCTGTCTGTGAGAGCATTCACTGAGCCCTCAGTCCCAGGATCCCAAGGGTAAGACTTTCTGGGGAACAGGGCTCTGAATAAATCTCAGAAAGTGGGAGTTCCCATCGTGGCGCAGTGGTTAACGAATCCGACTAGGAACCATGAGGTTGCGGGTTTGGTCCCTGCCCTTGCTCAGTGGGTTAACGATCCGGCGTTGCTGTGAGCTGTGGTGTAGGTTGCAGACGCAGCTCGGATCCTGCGTTGCTGTGGCTCTGGCGTAGGCTGGCGGCTGCAGCTCCGATTGGACCCCTAGCCTGGGAACCTCCATATGCTGAGGGAGCGGCCCAAGAAATAGCAACAACAACAACAACAACAAAGACAAAAAGACAAAAAAAAAAATCTCAGAAAGTGGCTGACACATGAGCACAAGTATACCCCATAGTAGACCCCAGGTAGATGCTCTCTGGCAACTCCAATGACTTGAGCTTTTTGATTTATTGGAGTGTAAGGGCTGCTGCTCAGCTTCCTGACTCGACTTCTGCAGCCTGATAAATATCCCAGCTCTTTTCTTTCTTTCTTTTTTTTTTTTTTTTTGTCCTTTTGCCATTTCCTTGGGCCGCTCCCACGGCATATGGAGGTTCCCAGGCTAGGGGTTGAATCGGAGCTGTAGCTGCCAGCCTACACCAGAGCCACAGCAACGAGGGATCCGAGCTGTGTCTGTGACCTACACCACAGCTCACAGCAACGCCGGATCCTTAACCCACTGAGCAAGGCCAGGAATCGAACCCACAACCTCATGGTTCCTAGTCGGATTCATTAACCACTGAGCCACAACAGGAACTCCTCCCAGCTCTTTTCTTAAATGACAGAGAATGGGGAAGGAAGAAATGGAGAAGAGAGAGATTTCACTGGAGGGAAGGATGGGGTAAGTATTGCCCCATCTTTCTCTCCTAGATCTCAATTCATTTTGTTCTTTTTTTTTAGCAACATGCCTTGGTCTCAAGTGTTTTATGGAAGCAGCCACAGTGTAAAGCCTGGTGAGGTTTCCTAGGGACAGTTTTTGCAGTTGAATTCTTTTGATGATGCGTGCAGCTACTGATGACTCTACTCTAGGCAAACTGGCCTCATCATGGCATGAATATGTCATACTTTTCCCTTTGTATTGTATAAATGCGCTTTCTCTTTCCCAAAATGTCCTCTCAAATGCCTTGCTCCTACTTCCTGAATTCCATTCACCCTTCAAAACAGACGTCCTGCATTCTTTCCCTTTCTTTCCAGTCATCTTGTTTATGCTAACGCTCAAGGGCCAGACTCTACATGTCCAAATCTCAGTTCTATCATTGATTATCAACATGACACATTGAAAGTTAATCTTGTTGTGTCTTAGTGTTCTCACTTGTAAAATGGGGATGATAAGCATACCTGTTACTTAAGGGTGTTATGAGGATTAAATGAGATATTATACACCAGCTCTTCAGAACAGAGTAACCTGCTCAATTCATGTTAACCTCCATTTCCTCCCTGGGCTCTGTCTCCTGCCTGGCTTCCTACCTGCATCTCTGAGCCCGCCAGCTTTTCTCCACACTTCAGCCACCTCAGCTCATGCCCTGTTCAAACTTTCCAATGACTCCTCATGTCTCTTTGCATAAAGACTTCCCTCCTTACGAGGACAGGAGATGAACTTGGGGGTATCTCGACTCTTGTCTGAATTCCCTTTCATGTTCAGCTACACAGGTTCTCTTCCACCTTCTCAAATCCAGCCAGCTACCTCCCACCTTGGGAAAGCTAATTCCTCTGCCTGGAATAGCTACGCAGTAACTACTTCCCAACCTTCAGATGCCTGCTTAGGTCGTTTCCTCCAAAAAGCCTCTGTATTCATTTTCCAGGACGGCCATAACAAACCACCATGGGCTGTGTGGCTTACAGCAACAGAAATTTCTTCTCTTCTGGTTCTGGAAAACGAAGCCCATTATCAGTGGGGTTGGTTCCCTCTTGGGGTTCTGAAGAATCCATTCTGGCCTCTCTTCTAGCTTGTGGTGGCTGCTGGGAATGCTTGACATTCCTAGGCTTGGGGATCCTTAACTCCAATCTCTGCTTCTGTCTTTACATGGCCCTGCTCTCTGTGTCTGTGTGTTTTGAGTCCCCTCTCTTTTCTCTTACATGGAAACCAGTCATTGGATGTAGGGTCCGCCCTAAATCCAGGATGTTCTCATCTCAGGATCCTTAATGACATCTGCAGAGACTCTACTTCCAAATAAAGTTGCATTCATAGAATCTGGGGTTAGGACTTGGGGAGGACTTTTCTTTTGTGGGGACTCAGTTCAGCCCAGTACACTGCCTGTGACTCTTCCCCCAACACCATGCCTCCCTATATACACATCATTCTTACCTTCAATCTTTCTCTTGGCACCAGGAATTCAAGCACTTTCTTGGCACCAAGAATTTTGTCTTCGTAGTTTTTATAAAAGTTGTCCCCATACACTTACCCACCTGATAATGTGATTGTCTTTTATAAGCTGGTAAGTTCCATGAGGACAAGAGCTATGGGTGTTTTATCACTTTCAGATTTGCAGATACAAACCTAATGTCTGGCACAAAACTAGCATTCAAAAAAATGCTTATTAATGCAGGTGATTTTGAAAACATGTAGTGATGGGGGAAACAACTCAAAATAGAGTGAAAAGTGACAATATACAATGCATAAATTTTTCATATAAATATAAATATATATATACGTGTGTGTGCGCGCATGTGTGGAGAGAGAGGAAAATAATGCACCAAAATTCTGACAAAGGTTATAGCTGGATAACATATTTAAAGGTCATTTTGATGCTGTTCTTTATGCCTTCTTCATTTTCTATATTGTATGCATTTGTTTGACATGCTGCTTAACCCATTTTCTGCTACTAGTATGCGGTACTAATGAATTTAGTAACGCTCAGGAAAATTCCTTTAGAAATATTAGTACATGGCCTTTGTGTTCCATAATATTCAAGGTTATAGAATAAACTGAATTTGGTGATGATTCTAAAGTGTGAGTCCAGTGATTCGCAACGCATACCTTTGCGATTGTCAGAAAAGTTAGGATTACCTTTCCCCGAGAGACCACAGTTGACCCGAATTGGATTGATTGTAGTCTTTTGTTCATGACGCTGCTCTGTCTTTGGCCCATGCTGACCCAGTGCCTTTACTTTTTTAATAGTACAACTACCCACGAACCTCCGTTTGAACATTGGCTCTTTCGTCTCCATGTGTCCTGCTCCTCGCCGGTCCTTCGACCATCTGCACCCTCTTCCCATACCACCTACAAAGCATTTAAGATCCAAACTCTCGGGGTGTATTTACTTTTCAGCGCCTGGTGGGTAAACCTGAATTCTGCCCTAAAGCCAGGATTCTGTTGCTCAAGATGAGCAGGACCAGGGAGAGGGCTCTTATAGATGCTTTCTCTTTTTTTTAAGTTTTTTTATTTCCTCAATACATTTTTCTTCCTACTGTACAGCATGGTGACCCAGTTATACATACATGTATACATTCTTTTTTCTCACATTATCATGCTCCATCACAAGTGACTAGACATAGTTCCTAGTGCCATAGAGCAGGAGCTCATTGTTAATCCATTCCAAAGGCAATAGTCTGCATCTATTAAGTTTTTTTAGTTCCCCAATACATTATTTTTTTTTCCTACTGTACAGCATGGTTAGATGCTTTCTTGAAGAAAACTATTGTCCCTCCATGGACTATGTTACCTGAAAGCAGTATCTGACTCATAAAAGGTCCTTAATAATCATCTGTGAATGAATGAATGATTGAAAGTGGCAAGACATTTGATCTCCAATGGACTATTCTATCTGGCCCCAACCTGCATTAATGGGAGGACCTGGGTCCTGGGATGTCTTGGCAGGGTTGCTAATTTGTCACAACAGTGGTTCCCAAACTTGGCTAAACATCAGAGTTGCCTGGATCATTAAAATCAATAAGAATACCGATTTCTGTGTCCCACTCCAGATCCACTGAATCTGACCCCTTTTAGATGATTCTGAGGCACAGCAAGGTTTGGCAGGCATTGGTTAGGACAGTGGAGGAAGCCAGAGTGCTGAGACCAAGCCCATCTTGTGTCACAGTGAGTTTTCACAGCAAAATCTTGATGCTCTGGTTACACGGGGCCTCAGGAAGGTGAACCTCTCTTCCCGTGGGAACTGGTCCACAGCGTTCTCTCTGAACTGAGAGAAACAGCCTACAGAACCTTGATGGGGGGAGACCCAGGATTTGCTCAGCCAGGAAGCCAAGGAAGCAATGGGGCAGCAGTTTGAACCTCCAAGGAAGGAAGGATGGGGTGGAGGAATTGGCTCCAACTAGATGAAGATACAGCTCTCCTGAGGAAGGAGAATGGCCCTGAAATTTGGGGAAAGACAAAGAAGAATGCACTTCAGAAAAGTCAAATGGGGCCTTCTGGGCTAACACATATGCAGAAAGGGGCTTTCCCCATCACTGAGCAAATTGAAGCCAAAGGACTTCTTTATGCGACTCACATTTTAGGATAAATAATATAAAGAAAAGGAAGGTTAATTCAAATGAAAGAAATAGAAAAGAGAGGCTGGACGTGTCTTAGCTATTTATTTTACGCAATATGACCTGAGAATGATTGAATCTTGTGGTTGATAGGGGAATTCAGGGGAATATGGATATGTTTTCTCTCACACTCAGGAAGAAAGTAGGCTGTTAATTTCATCTCTGCAGAAATATGTAGATGCCCACCCCACCCCCGGCCCCACTAGGACAGGTTTTGCATCCTGAAAGAATCTCTGCTCTCATATTTAACTATTGCTTACTTTTAGGCACATTTTAAAAAGCTTTCTGAGTCTCACATTCCTCTTTGGTATGTAGCAAACATCCCAGATTTGCCCGAAACATGTCCAGGGGCATCTCTAATGGACAGTCCTCTAAAGGACTCTAAAGGACTAAAAGGTAGACACCCCGGATGTATTTTTCACAGGTCTACTTGCTAAAGGGGTTTGGCGGAACACAACTGGTGCTTAAGCAGAGGGGAGGAGGGTTGGGAGAAGCAACCATTGTTTATCTCACAAATTGTTGCTTCAACCTGGATGCTTTTCATCCAGATCCTAGAAAAAGAGACCACGCAGGCAGAATCTGAAGAAATAGTTTCTGCTCTTATTGACAAAATATACTTGAGAAGTTCCTGTTGTGGCTCAGAGGTAATGAGCCCAACTAGTATCGTTGAGGATGTGGGTTCAATCCCTGGCCTTGCTCAGTGGGTTAAAGATCCGGTGTTACTGTGGCTGTGGTGTTGGTCAGCAGCTACAACTCTGATTTGACTCCATATGCCATTGGTATGGCTCTAAATAGAAAAGAAAAAAAAATACACTTGAGCTATGGGTGCTTAGGCAGCCCTGTCTGGGGACAAAGAGGATCAAGTGGGGATGCCCAGGCTGGGGAGAGGGAGACTCTTTTTCTGCGGGACCCTTTGTGAGCTCCTGGGAAAGGAGTGGCATCTTGGATCTTCAAGGGTTGAAGTGCATCACCCAAAACAGAGAAGGGTGCTGGGCAGTGAGCGTCAGAGGCAGGGATGAGGTTCCTTCCTGCAGCTGCGCAGGTGTTCGTTGCCCTGGCCAGGAGTCATCGAGAAGCTTTGAAGCTGAGGAAGAGCTTGGTGAGTGCCTTTAGAGGCAGAGAAAACTGTGAGCACACGAGACAATGTTGAGGGAAACGGAGAGACTTTTCAGTTTGGGAGAGGGGGAAGGTAACAGCCTACACAATACAGGTAATGACTATAGTTACAGCCCACTTTGCCTGAAGGTCTGGTGCAGGCGTCTGAGAATTGGGGAGGTATATGAAGTGGGGATAGTCAGCTTTCACTCAAAGCACCTTGGCACCACTGGTATTTTAAGACAGAAAATTCTTTTTTTTTTTTTGTCTTTTTGCTATTTCTTGGGCCGCTCCAGCGGCATATGGAGGTTCCCAGGCTAGGGGTCGAATCGGAGCTGTAGCCACCAGCCTATGCCAGAGCCACAGCAACGCGGGATCCGAGCCGCGTCTGCAACCTACACCACAGCTCACGGCAACGCCGGATCGTTAACCCACTGAGCAAGGGCCGGGACCGAACCCGCAACCTCATGGTTCCTAGTCGGATTCGTTAACCACTGCGCCACGACGGGAACTCCAGAAAATTCTTTATTTCATGGTTTATCTTGTACACTGTAGGGTGTTTGAAGTGGCTTCTACCCATTAGATACCAGTAGCACCCACTCCCTGCCCTTAGTTGTGATACCAAAAATCCCTTCAGACACTGCCAGAGGTTCTCAGGAGCAAAACTGCCCCCTTTTAGAAAAACTGACTCAAAGAATTATTATGAGAATTTAGGATGTGGTATGTTAAATGCCCAGCCCAGTGTCCAGCGCATGGAATGGCCTTGGCCAGTATTGGTTTTTTCCTCCCTTCCTGTCACTGGTACCAGGACTCCTCCTCAGGTCTTTTGAATGGGAAGATTTATGTCTTCCCCACCAGGATGCATGGACCAGAAGTAGCCAGGGATGCTGTAGCTCTAACAACCCTCTGATGTATGATCTTGAGCAATCTGTCTGGTAACCTGAGCTTCCCTAACAGTAAAAAGAGAGGTTTGGACTTGGTGACTTTTAAATGCCCTTTTCAGGGTGACATTTCATGGTTGTATGGAGTATGCAGGCCAGGGTTGGGAGAAGAAAGTCTGTCAAGAGTACCTTATGGGGAAAAATGAAAGGCCCTGGCTTTGTGAGATGAAGTGAAATGCTGATTGAGAGGGGTGTGCTAATCATTGCCAAATATTTGATGTCTAGTTGCATAAAGGAGCGTGCACTCTTAGGCCTCAGCACAGTGATTAGTAAAGCATGGAATAAAGCCAGGAGTGAATATCAAAGTGGAAATGGAGATGTTTGACTAAGTAGGGGCCAAGGGAAATCCTGGGGAAGAGAGCCAGATACCAACTGACTGGGTACCGTCAGCAGAATTCTATGAGGAGCCCAAGATTCCCAGCCCATGGTTACACACAGCTTCTCCCAGTTATTCAAACACTAATCGAAGTACTACTGGGAAGATATTTTTTTTACAGATGCAACTAAGGTCCTAAATCAGTTGACCTCAAGATAGAGAGTTTATCCTGTTGACCCTGATGTAATCACACGAGTCTTTAGATCTGGGTCTAGACGTCAGAGACACAAAGTGTGAGAGGGATTTGATGGAGGACCCTGGATGGCATAGAATATGAGGGTTTCTAGGAGCTGAGAGCAGTTCCTGGCTGACAGCCAACAAAGAAATGGGGGCTGAGTCCTATAAGCATAAGGAATGAGCTGGGGTAAAGATTCCTCTGCAGAGCCTTGAGATGAGAACTCAACTTGGCTGATGCATTGATTTTCAGCCTTTGGTACCCTAAGCAGAGAACCATGTCCAGGCCCCTTATCTACAAATATTCAGGATGATAAATGGGTGTTGTTTTAAGCCACTAAGCAATAGAAAATGCATATGCCATAATGACCCTTGATGTGTCCCCTTGGGTCATCCAGTCCCCTCCAGCACCCCTACCCATCCAGCTTGATGGGCAGCCATGTGACTGAGTATTTCACTCACTGTAGCATCAGCTACATCTCCACACTGTTGGTTTCAGGAGACCTCTCTTTGAAGCAATCTTTGTTTCCAACACTGAGGGGCCAGTGGAAGAGCTAAGAAAGAGCAGAAGTGGAGGTGGGGAAAAGAAGAAGCAAACACCCTGTGGCTTTGACTTTGGGGGGAATGGCAAAAAAATCTCCTGACTTTGGTCTCAACCAAATAGTTTTTTTTTTTTCCTCCTATCACTGTTTACAGATATCATCTAGTCTGAGATCGGACTAAGCTCTCACTTTTCTTAACAGAACTATAGACTGATTTGTTTTGGGGGCTGATGGGAGGAATAATAGGAGTCTTATTTCTTAAGGTAAACCAGTAAACAAGATCAGATGCACACCCTTGTGAAGCAAAATGAGACTAAATGCAAGATCCACTGTGTGCATTTGTGTATAAATGAAGTTTGGGTAAGAGTATGTCTTTGTGCAGACAGAATGTGCAATCTCTGGGGACCAGAGTGTTGTGATATGCAGTGCTTGTGGAGTCGTGTTGCATATTGGTCAAGTCGAACTGCAGTTGTGGGGAATTATGTGTGGGTATATCCCTGGAAAAGAGTGTGTGATGGTGGGGGGGGAGGGTAAGGAATGACATGTACACTCTGCTACATAAATAGATGATCAATAAGAACCTACTGCATAGCTCAGGAAAATCTACTCAATAGTTTGTAATAACCTATATGGGAAGAAAGAATAGATATATTTATATAAATACTTTGCTGTACATCTGAAACTAATACAACATTGTAAGTCAACTACATTCCAATGGAATTAAAAAAAAAAACCCAAATCTGCAAATACTGCCAACTATAAGGTAATTCAAAGGAAAGTAAAATGAGTATCCCACAGAACTCACATATATTTTTAAAAAATTTTATTTATTTATTATTTTTTGTCTTTTGTCTTTTCAGGGCCACACCCATAGCATATGGAGGTTCCCAGACTAGGGGTCAAATTGGAGCTGCAACTGCCAGCCTACACCACAGCCACAACAACTCAGGCCCTAGCCATGTCTGTGACCTATACCACAACCCACGGCAACGCCGGATCCTTAACCCACTGAGGGAGGCCAGGGATAGAACCCACAACCTCATGGATGGTAGTTGGGTTAATTAACCATGTGCCATGATAGGAACTCCTATATGTATATGTGTGTGTGTGCCTTTTTAGGGCCGCACCCACAGGCATATGGAAGTTCCCAGTCTAGGGGTCCAATCGGAGCTGTAGCTGCCGGCCTATGCCACAGCCACACCAGATCTGAGCCACATCTTCAACCAACACCACAGCTCACGGCAACAATGGATCCTTAACCCACTGAGCGAGGCCAGGGGTCGAACCCACAACCTCATGGTTCCTAATAGGATTCATTTCCCCTCCGCCATGACAGGAACTCCCGGAACTCCTATATATTTTTCATATTAATAATAAGCCTGCTTGTGTTTCCCAGAGTAATCTTTGATATGCAAAGCTGGAGAGTTCCACTTAATTTATTTTAAAGGATTTGTGTCCTTTGAAAGTCTATGCAAAAATGTCTTGTTAACTGATTTTTGTCTGTTTTTTTTTCCTTTTTTTTTTTTTTTTGGCCTCCCTGCTACATATGGAGTTCCTGAGACAGAGATCAGATCCTGTCTAATCCTTAACTCACTGTGTCAGGCCAGGGGTTGAACCTGTGTCCCAGTGCTCCCAAGAAGCCACCAATCCCAATATGCCATGGCAGGAACTCCTCACGTGATTTTTGAATATTTGCTTTTGAAGGCTCTATCTTCAAAATCATTGTCTTTTTCTTTTTTTTTTTTTTTGTCTTTTTGTCGTTGTTGTTGTTGTTGTTGCTATTTCTTGGGCCGCTCCCTCGGCATATGGAGGTTCCCAGGCTAGGGGTTGAATCGGAGCTGTAGCCACCGGCCTACGCCAGAGCCACAGCAACACGGGATCCGAGCCGCGTCTGCGACCTACACCACAGCTCACGGCAACGCCGGATCCTTAACCCACTGAGCAAGGGCAGGGACCGAACCCCCTCATGGTTCCTAGTCGGATTCGTTAACCACTGCGCCACGACGGGAACTCCCCCAAATCATTTTCTATTTATCAAATAATAGAGTTATTAAAAATGTCACAGATTTTATTTAAAGTTATGAGCTAACGTTAATTCGTAGTTTTGCAAGTGTACCAAGGTGATGTATGATGTCAGCAGTGAAGGAAGCTGACAGAGGAAGGTACAGGAAATGTTACAGTTTGTGCAACTTTTCTATGAATCCAAAATTTTCCCAAAATAAAACGGCTATATAAAACTTAATTTTACAGACCTGAATGTGAAATGAAAAACTATAAAACTCCTAAAAGATAACACAGAAGAAAACCTGAACGGCCTTGGGTCAGGCGATGGCAATGACTTTTTAGATACAATAGCAAAAGAATGATCCATGAAAGAAATCATTGACAACAGAGACTTATTAAAAGTAAAAACCTCTGCTCTGCAAAAGACAAGAATTGAGAAGACAAATCAAAAACTGGGAGAATACATTTGCAAAAGATGCATGTGATAAAGAACTGTTACTCAAAATATACAAAGAACTTTTAAAACATGGCCATAAGAAAATAAGCAACTCAGTGAAAAAATGAGCCATAGACCTTAACAGACACCTCAGAAGATATAAAGATGGCAAATAAGCATATGAAAAGACGGTCCACATCACACATCGTCAGGGAAATGCAAATTAGAATGAGATACAATTACATACTACCTAGAGTGGCCAAAATCTGGAGCACTGACAATACCAAATGCTGGCAAGGATGTGGAGCAAAAGGAACTCTTGTTTATTGCTGAAGGGGATGCAAAATGGTACAGCCACTTTGGAAGACAATTTGGAAGTTTCCTACAAAACTAAACATGTTCACACCATAAGATCAAGCGGTTATGCTCCCTGGTTTTTGCTCAAAGGATGTGACAGCTTATGTTCACACAAAATCCTGCGCATAGATGTTTATGGTAGCTTTATTTACAACGGACAAAGTTAAAAACAACCAAGATGTTCTCCAGTGGATGAAAGGAAAAAGAAACTGGTACGTGCAGACAGGCGAATATTACTCAGCACTAAAAATAAACAGAGTTATCAAGCCACGAAAAGGACATAGAGAAACAAAAGTCTATTACTAAGTGAAACAAGCCGATCTGAAAAGGCTACATACTGCATAACTACAAATATATAACATTCCCGAAAAAGCAAAACTATGGAAACAGTAAAGAAAGATCCGTGTTTATCAAGGATGGGAGGGGGAGATGGATGAATAGGCAGAGCCCAAAGGATTTCGGGAATGATAAAATATTCTATAAGATACTGTAACGATGGATACATATGTTATACCTTTGTCCAGACCCTTAGGATGTACAGAACCAAGAGTGAACCCTTAGGTACACTATGGACTTTCAGTGGCTACATTGCATCAATATGAGTGGGGTTTATCACCTGTAACAAACATAGCCTTCTGGTGAGGGATGTTAATAGAGGGAAGGCTAGGCGTGTGTTGGGGCAGGCATACATGGGGAATCTCTGTGCCTTCCTCTCAGTTTTGCTCTGAAGCTAGAACTGCTCTAAAAAATAAAGTTGTATATGAGCTGAAAAAAAAAAAAAGAGTGTATGATGGGTCCTAAAGTAAGGTAGTTGTAATGAGGAGAATGTACTGTGAAACTGAGATATGTTTGTATATTAGCAGGTAAGCATGTGAATGAGTGGTGAGTTGCAGAGCCTGGTAGTGAGGGAGTCATGTGTGTGGTTTTGTGTCTGTAAGAGTGACGGTGTGTGCGGAGGAAAATGTGCTTGTGTGTGGGTATCCATGTGCACCTATCTGCAGTAGAGGGATCTGAGATAGAATGCATTTGAGTGGTAGGAGTGTGAGTTCCTGGCTCCTGCGCAACAATTCTCTGTCTCTCTTGTTTACACTTCCTTTTTGCTCTTATAACTAACGCTATCTTACTTATATAATTGCTTCTTTGTTTATGTGCCCACTAGAATATAAGCTCCATGTGTATCTTGTTTATGAACATAACATCATCTTTTTGCTTTTTATGGCTGTACCTGTGGCACATGGAAGCTCCCAGACTAGGGGTTGAATCAGAGCTGCACCGGCTGGTCTATGCCACAGCCACAGCAACACGGGATCTGAGCCGCAACTGTGACCTACACTACAGCTTGTGGCAATGCTGGATCCTTAATCCACTGAGTGAGGCCAAGCATTGAACCCACATCTCACAGAGACAACATCGGGCTCTTAACCCACTGAGCCACAATAGGAACCCCATGATGCAGCATCAATTTTTTAGAAGACTGCGTGGCATACAAAAAAAAAAAAAATAAAGGATGTGGGAAGTGACCTGACAGTGGGGTATCTGTGCATATGAGTGTATGTCAGATAGCGGTGGAGAATTCACTATGATAGTGGAAATGAGATTAGGTAGCTCATTAACAGCAAGTAGGTGAAGAGGTGACATGAAGTTGGGTAGAGGGGACATGGAGTTGGGTAGAGGTGCCTTGTGTGTGGTTGTGTGCTGTGTATACACGAGTGTGTAGTGAAAGTTTGAAGGTGTGCTTGAAGGATGTGCAGTTGGTGTTGATGTGGAGGGGGAGGTGGGGGTGTATTTACGTTTGAGTGAGTGTCATTTGCTGTCTCACTGGGGTGTATCTTGTCAGGTATTGACTCTCCCCAGCTTCCAGGGACCTGAAGCTGCATGTGTCTTCCTAATGAGGAGTCTTGTCGCGACAGCTGGGTCTCAGGAGCCATAATTACCTAATAAGGTACAGACAGGGTTAAGGGAAGATAGCATTCTGTCTTCTAAAGTGATCCCTCAAGTGAGTAGCTGGTCTTCCCGGGTATCTGTAAGATGTGGTTGTAAAACTTGAGGGCTTAAGTCCAGTTCAGGTGGCTTCTTTTGTTTGTAGCAATGATTTCCTGAGCTTATGGGTGTGTGTGTGTGTGTGTGTGTGTGTGTGTGTGTGTGTGTGTGTGCAGTGTGCTCTTTCAAAGAGCCAAGGCTTTACTTCTCAGGTTCTGGAGACACTTTCTAAGATTTGAACAATTATACTTTGAAAGTTTCGATGTCCCTGTAATTTCAGTTCCAGTTGTGTCTTCAACTAGAGAGGTTCAGTTATTTCTAAAGAATGATTCTTTTGTTTGTCTTTCCTAGTTTCACTTGATAAGAGCTCTAGGGCTTGCTAATTCTCTTGCCCAGATCTAGGATCAGAGCAGTTGTGGGCACCATCCTCCTTGTCTGAATAATCTCAAAGCCCTCCATCCCAATTTATCTTGAGTTCCATCAACTTTCACTTTTTGAAAGAAAATGCTGTAGGCACTTTTGAGCTTCTGGGTTTAGGGTCCGTCTTTCTTTTACCTTCTGTGTCTCTGATGTAGCTGGAGGGTGGTTGATTAACTACAAAGAACTACTGAGTTTCAAGTGTCGTATAATGCTGAAAGAGGCTACCTAGGTAATATGAAAAAATATTTTTTTTCTGGAAATATTCAATTAGATAGTTTGACCTAAAATTTACTAAGTGCTAGAAACTATGCAAGGCATCTTCTCTGTCCTCATTTTTTTTTTTTTTTAAGCCACACCTGCTTCATACGGAAGTTCTTAGGCTAGGGGTTTCAAATCAGAGCTGCAGCTGCAGGCCTTCATCATGGCCATAGCAACACGGGATCTAAGCTACATCTGCGACCTAGCTGCAGCTTGCAGCAATGCCAGATCCTTAACCCATGGAACGAGGCCAGGGATTAAACCCACATCCTCATGGATATTAGTTGGATTCTTAACCAACTGAGCCACAACAAGAACGCCCTCATTTTTTAAAAAAACTATGTGAAAGTCATTGTCTTAGAACCTGAAAGTGAAATAGGAACTGGCTGAGAAAAATTCTAAGGAAAATTAAGTAAAAAATAAATGCTTGGTTTAGGGGAAAGGATTCTTGGAAGAACAGCACCTCAAAGACAAATATGACCATGACTGCCATCAGCATCACGTGACCACCATCCTCATCCTTACCAGTAGCCCCCAACAGAATGTGAATCGTTGGTCTCCTCTCTTCTTACAGTCTTAGGTCCACAGGAGAAGGGCGAAGATTATTGCCCACCTCCGTAAGTCTTGGCCCATCCAATGTGGGTTTCATAGGACATAATTTTATGGGGTCACTCCTCTACCCAAGATCATTCAATTCTCTGGTCCAAATTCAAATCAAACCCAATCTCTTGTGACAGCCAGTCAGAGCTCACCATGTCCAACCTTATCTGGTGTAAATTTTATCTCCAGTATGAATTCATCATCTAGTGTATATCACATGGTGCCAGGCTCTGTAAACTGGGGGTATAGACATGGGAAGAGATACAAAGCTCCACCTAGTTCATTGCTTCACTGCTTATCCATTTTTAATGTAATTGTTTGAATCTGCTAACTCCAAATTCCCCATCCATCCCACACCATCCCCTATCCCCGTTGACATCCACAATGCATAGCACAGGGAATTACAGCCAATCTTTTGGGATAGAATCTGATGGAAAATAGTATGAGAAAAATAATGTATATGTATGTATGACTGGGTCACTTTGCTTTACAGCAGAAACTGGCATAACACTGTAAATCAACTATTCTTTAATTAAAAAATGGTTGTGATGATAGAGGAACAATTCTGAATATACTAAAAACCATTGAATTGTATAGTTTAAATCGGTGTATTTATGGTATGTGTATTAAAGTGTTTTAGGGAAAAAAAAAAAAAAGCTCCTTCTGTAGCCTCGAGGAGCTCATAGTCCAGCAGAGGAGGTAGGGTGTAGCAGAGTTGACAGCAACCAAATTTATGTTGGGGGAAGTGTGGTCATGAAGGGGTGGGGAACAGAGATGATGCTGCAGCTGAGCCTTGGAGGATGGTGCAGGGGTGTTCCAAGGGATAGATGGTGACACAAAGGGATGGTGTCCTCAGCCGTGCTCTCTGGCTTAAGACTTTGCATGCATTCCAACCTCAGGACTTTGCTGATGCATTTCTATTACTACAAATGTCCACTTCCTTTTCCCTGACCTATCCAAGTCCTGCCTACCCTGCAGGGACCATATCTAACCTCAGCGTTGCCACAAAGCCTTCCCTGACCACTAGAATCCATCATCCTCTTTCTTTCATCCCCCAAATCCTGCAGTCCGGTCTGTTCCAGACCATCATGCCCAGTGTTTGGTCTTGTTTCTCTACTGAGGAAGAAAACTCCGAGGGCAGGAGGTCCAATTATCCTTGAACCCATGACATCGTAAGGCTGGGCAGAGTCTAGAGAGCCAGAAGAGCACATTCTTGAAAGCCAGACTATGTGAGTTGAGACTATGAGGGCTCTTGTGCTTACTGGATGTGTTAATTTCATTTCCTGGGCCTCAGTTTACTCATCTGTAAAATGGGAATGACTAATGAGATTGAAGAGAATTAAATAAATTCATGTGTGTAAGTAAGGTCTTTAGAACAGTGCCTGGGAAGTGATAAGCATTGAATAAATGTTGCCTATTATTGTTATTATCATCTGATTCAACCAGCATCTCTGCTATTTCATAGATGATGAGGCACAGAGAAGGGAAGTGACCTTTCTAAGGTCACACAACTAATGAATGACAGTGCTGAGAGCAGAACTGAAAAGTCCTAACTCCTGGCCAGGGCTCTTTTGGCCAGATCACGCCACTGCTTGGTCTTCCCATGGGACTTAGCCAAACCCTTAGCAGCTCTGTATGTGTTTGTCAAGTAAGTGACTGACCACTGAACCCAACCAGAAGGCCCTAGAACTGGTTGGGTGTGAAGAGAACAGCTAAACTCGTCCAAATCCTGGTGGTGTAAGGTCTTCTCCCATGGAACACCTAGCCCACCCTTCAGAGAAGGCATTGCCTGTGGGCTGGAAGAAAGGAAGAGTGGGGTTTTTTTAAATGAATGCTCTTGGAAAATAATAAAATAAAATAAAATAAAATTAATGCTCTTGGGTTGATCCTCCTTTCCTTCTCTCCATCTTCTGTTACAACCTGGAGGCCACTTGGCTTTGGCTGGATTAAGAAGCAGCTCCATTTAAAAGCCATTAGTTTTTTAATTGCAGAGAGATTGCACTCCTGCTGCCTGGCTGCAGGCTTTCACTTAGTACCAGGTACCTGGGAACTGATGTGCCAGGCAGGCAGCCAGCCATGCCCCAATGCCCCACAGAGCAGAGCTGGCTCGCTGCTCTCCCTAACCCTGCCCAGGTGCTTTTCTTACCTGAAGGTCCACCTCCCAGTTCAGTTACACAGATGTGTGGCTAGGGAGGTGAAGCAATACTGTGGTCTCTTCCTCCCTCTACACAAACTGGCTGTGGGATCTTGGTCAAGTTCATGTGAGTCTTTGGACTGAAGTCTCTTCATGATACTAAGCACCACTTATTGAATGTTTTTAATGAATTCAATTCAGGCCCACCCTAATGCATCTAACAAACTAGTAGGAAAGCTTTAATATCCATTTTACATTCACAGAAGCAGGTTCATAGAAGGGAAATGACTTGCCCAAGGCCATGTAGTTTTATTTTTATTTTTTATTTATAATGATTTTTATTTCTTCCATTATAGCCGGTTTAGAGTGTCCTGTCAATTTTCTACTGCACAGCAAGTTGATGCAATTACACATACATGTATACATTCTTTTTTCTCACATTATCATGCTCCATCATAAGTGACTAGACAGAGTTCCCAGTGCTATACAGCAGGATCTCATTGCTTACCCATTCCAAAGGCAATAGTTTGCATCTATTAACCCCAAGTTCCCAATACATCCCACTTCCTCCCCCTTGGCAACCACAAGTCTGTTCTCCAATGTCCATGATTTTCTTTTCTGTGGAAAAGTTCATTGTGCATATATTAGATTCCAGATAATAGTGATATCATATGGTATTTGTCTTTCTCCTTCTGACTTACTTCACTTAGTATGGGAGTCTCTAGTTCCATCCATGTTGCTGCAAATGGCATGGTTTCATTTTTTATGGCTGAGTAGTATTCCATTGTGTGTATATATCACATCTTCTTAATCCAATCATCTATCAATGGACATTTGGGTTTTTTCCATGTTTTGACTATTGTGAATAGTGCTGCAATGAACATGTGGGTGCACGTGCCTTTTTCAAGGAAAGTTTTGTCCAGATATATGCCCAGGAGTGGGGTTGCTAGGTCATACAGTAGTTCTATGTATAGTTTTCTAAGGTACCTCCCTACTGTTTTCCATAGTGGTTGTGCCAATTTACATTCCCACCAACAGTGCAGGAGGGTTCCATTTTCTCCACACCCCCTCCAGCACTTGTTATTTGTGGACTTATTAGTGATGGCCATTCTGACTGGTGTGAGGTGGTACCTCAGAGTAGTTTTGATTTGCATTTCTCTAATAATCAGTGATGTTGAGCATTTTTTTCATGTGCATGTTGGTCATCGGTATATTTTCTTTCGAGAAATGTCTATTCAGGTCTTTTGCCCATTTTTCCATTGGGTTGTTTGCTTCTTTGCTGTTGAGGTGTGTAAGTTGTTTGTGTATTTTAGAGATTAAGCCCTTGTCAGTTGCATCATTTGAAACTATTTTTTCCCATTCTGTAAGTTGTCTTTTTTTTGTTGTTTTCTTTGCTATGCAAAAGCTTGTCAGTTTGATGAGGTCACATTAGTTTATTTTTGCTTTTATTTCTGTTGCTTTGGGAGACTGACCTGAGAAAACATTTGTAAGGTTGATATCAGAGAATGTTTTGCTTATGTTCTCTTTTAGGAGTTTAAAAGTATCTTGTCTTACATCTAAGTCTTTAAGCCATTTTGAGTTTATTTTTGTGCATGGTGTGAGGGTATGTTCCAATTTCATTGATTTATGTGTAACCGTCCAGTTTTCCTAGTACCACTTGCTGAAAAGACTCTCTTTTTCCCATTTTATGTTTGTGCCTACTTTGTCAAAGATTAATTGACCATAGGTGTCTGGGTTTATTTCTGTATTCTCTATTCTGTCTGTCTGTTTTGGTACCAGTACCACATTGTCTTGATGACTGTGGCTTTATAATAGTGCCTGAAGTCTGGGAGAGTTATGCCTCCTGCTTGGTTTTTTTCCTTGGGGTTGTTTTGGCAATTCTGGGTCTTTTGTGGTTCCACATAAATTTTTGGATTATTTGTTCTAGTTCTGTGAAAAATGTCATGGGTAATTTGATAGGGATTGCACTGAATCTGTATATTGCTTTGGGTAGCATGGCAATTTTCACAATACTAATTTTTCCAACCCAGGAGCATGGAATATCTTTCCATTTCTTTGAATCCTCTTTAATTTCCTTGATCAATATTTTATATTTCTCAGCATATAAGCCTTTTACCTCCTTGGTCAGGTTTATTCCCAGGTTATTTGATTTCTTGGGGTGCAACCAAGGCCAAGTAATTAATATGCAGTGGAACCCAGAACCATGTGGAAGAATGGGAAGAGCTCAAAATATGGTGGTATCAATCCAGATACTGTTAGTACCTATGAGGTATCCTTGAGTTAGTCCCTTCTGCCAGGGGAGGGAGGCTTTCATATGAAGAAGAACTTTAATTTTCTGTAATGCAGAAGTTTCCAAACAGGCCTGCACATCTGACTCAACAGAAGCTTAACCAGACTCCTAAACCATAACCCAAGCCAAGAGCATCTCAGATCGCTGTGGATGGGACCTGGGAATCTGAAGTTGAACATTCTGACATATGGAAGAATGTGCAGACTCCGGCACGTTCACCAGTTCTCATGTTCTGGGAGATCATGCCTGTGTGAGTCCAGTGTGCCCAGTTAGAGAGTAACAAACAAATCCCAGATTTTATTGCATGACTTAACACAACCAAAATCTGTTTCCCACTCCTGGAATGTCTGCTGACAATGTCGCTTCCTCTTCAGAACAGCTGTCCTGCACCTGGTGGCTCCCATTCCAGGTCTTAACTTATCAAACCTCCGCGGCAACCCATGTTTCTATGATGCTCTTTGGCAGGGGAAGAGAGCCCAGACCATGGGGTACTTCCACCCCAAAGTGGCTCACACCACTTCTGCTTATCATCCGCTATTCAAAAAGTAAGCCCTACAGGGCCAGTCCTAATGCTTTATGTTAGGCATATAAGGGCGAGCACCCCCGTGTGTCCCAAAGTACAGAGGAACTGGGTACCGAAACCATGTATCAGACCCTAAATTTTTGTGTTTTGAAGTAAAAGGCTTTTCCTTTAGCCTCCCAGGCCTCCCCTTAGTCTCAAAAGGCTGATTCAAGAGTTAATGATTAGGAAATATCCTTACAGCTAAACACTAGTTAAAACAGTCTCCATTATGTTATGCCCTGCCTTGGCCCACTCACTTTTTATTAATATTTACTTTCTAGTTAGAGTTATATTGCACCTAGTGTCTGGCTTTTCACAAATGATCTCTTCCTTCTTAAGTGCTTTCTTTTACTAATGGTTACTTTCTAGTTAGAATTACATTGCGCCTAGTGTTTCTTTTGTAATGGAAACGTCCCTAACACCCCTTCCCTGTAAGCAATCTTCTTTCCAGAGAAAAGGTCAAGAAACGATAACCCCAAAGACAACCAGAAACCATTGCCGGGGCGACTTAAGGCTGGACTTGATGACTCTGAAATGATCTATGGATGGAGAATAATGCAGACACCTCCATCAACAACCTTGTCTCCTGAGCTAAGGAGGTTATAAAACCCCTTGCTCTCCGCTCTCAAGGCAGGACATAGTTTTGAGGCATTAGCCTGCTGTGTCCTCCTTTGCCTGGCAAAGCAATAAAGCTGTTCTTTCTCTTCCTCAAAACTGTCTCCCAGACTTAATTGGTGCCCGTGTAGAGAGGCAGCATTTTTGGCTACACTATGGGTAAACAGTAGAAAAGCCTATTACCATGACCTTGGGTTGAGCCGTCATCTTCACCTGGTTGTACAAAAGCAGAAAAAGAAGGAAACCCAAAGGCCCAGGAATGGTTCTGGGTAGTGGCAATAGCCACTTATTCCTTTATTCGTTCATTCATACATTCCAAAAATACTCTGAGCCCTGCGAGGCATTTGGCATGGGATCACAGAATAAAGAAACAAAGATGGATCATACACAGATGACTGAACTCATGGTATTAGGTCAAAAGCAAAAGGCAGATACACAAACGGATGATGAAAATAAACAGCCGCAAATGGAGACAAGAGCAGAGAGTATTTTCCAGATGGGGGAACAGCATGTGTGAAGCCATGGAGACAGGAAAGAGCTTAGCATGTGCTCCCATGCCTGCAAACATTGTGTATAGCTGGGGCTTTGAGTAAGAGAAAGAAAAGATGGAAAGATAAGGCTTAGGTAGGGCTGCAAAGAGAAAAATCGGAAGGGACTGAAAACACGAGGGGAAACGGTGAGAGAACGTCAAGAAGAGCCATACGTTTTCATCCACACTTCTTTCTTTCTGTCCTTTTGTGGTGGTGGAAAACCTCTTGGTTTTGGATAGAATAACAACTCTGTCAATTCCTGAGTGACTTTAAGCAGGGGACCCAACTTCGCTGGACCTCGACCGCCCCATGTAAAGCAGGTATCGGTACAGACATGGGAGTGTCCCACTAAAACCTCCTTTCAAGAGAGACCCCACCGTGAGGAGTGGAACTGCCTGGCAGCTCTCCTGTTGTCACACCTGCAGGACCCACTGGATCATTTTTATGCTGAAGCCACACTCTCGCTGAGCTGTTCTCAGCCAAGGATTGAGCGTACTAGAGGATGGTAGTTGGCTAGTCCTGCCCCCTGTGGGACTCCTCTAGCAGACCTTCTTTGCTCTGAGACTTTCACCAGCTTTCCCAAGATGTTCTCAGAGCTGCACACAGCCTGGGGCTCTTCCTACCTGGCCCTCCTTCCTTTCCACTCTCCTTCCATAGATGGCAGATCTGCATTTTGGTCTGAAATTCTCCCCATCTACTCCTGCTTTTTCTCCCTTTTATGGGCATTACCCCCCATAAATGCCTCATGCTTCTAATTCCATTTTGGCAGTTGCTTCCCAGAGAAGCCTACCTAAAACAATATCATAATGCCAACACTGTGAGTTTTGAAAGAGAATTAAACGTACGAGGCATAATAGCTTCTGTTAGTCCATTTCCTCATGAACTCATCTTCATTCTACCTTAGAGGAATATATTGTAAAAAGCAGGGGGGAAGGGGGCACGAGACTTGGAATCTTCTGGTTTTGGTTTCAAATTCAACTCCTTTACAGAAACTAATGTGTTCTCTGGGGGACAATTTTGTGTTTCCCATCAGCCCTTGGTCTTCTGGTAGTTCATCCTCTGTTTGGGTGCCTCTAGTATCCTCATGGACAGAATTCTTCAGAGATGCCTCAGCAAGCTCTCAGTTGTGACTGATATCTGGTCCAGGAAAACAGACACCTCTGCCCCACTCCAGGGAAAGGATGGCTTTTCCCTGATAGAACTCTACTCAGAATTGACTCGGCTGCTCATACCATCTAATCCTTTCTTTCTTTTTTTAAAAAATTATTATTTCCCCAATATGATTTTTTTCTACTGTACAACATGGTGACCCAGTTGCACATACATGTACACATTCTATTTTCTCACATTATCCTGCTCCATCATAAGTGACTAGACATAGTTCCCAGTGCTACACAGCAGGATCTCATTGCTAATCCACCCCAAAGGCAATAGTTTGCATCAATTAACCCCAAGTTCCCAACCCACCCCACTCCCTCCCCCACCACCTTGGCAACCACAAGTCTCTTCACTACGTCCATGATTTTCTTTTCTGTAGAAAGGTTCATTTGTCCTGTATATTCGATTCCAGATATTGCAGCATCATGGATGGAACTAGAGACTCTCATACTAAGTGAAGTAAGCCAGAAAGAGAAAATCAAATACCATATAATGCTTTCTTAATCCCAGGTTCACTCTGCGATCCTGATAATCCTCTACTATCTAATTTAATGTCAAAAATTATAGCCCCTTCCCTCCATCTTGAGGGGAAAGAGGAAGAGAGATGTTACAACATTCCAACAGCCTCTCCAAAGGGCTCCACTCTCCAAATAGTACCAGTGTAACATTTTCACAGGCTGGAGATGAGCGATTTTGCTGGCGCAGCCAGTTTCATCACATCCTTTCCATGTCCCGTAGAGAGATAGGGCAGCTCATTTTAGGCTGTGGGGGTACCTATCACCCATCGTACATTCTAGGTCTTTGAGATCTCTGTTGAAACTCACAGACAACAGAAATAACTACAGCTGACATTCAGTTTCACTTACCTACATTTGCTGAGACAGTCCAGCCTTCCCAGTCATTACAGTTCAGGAATGGCCATGCAGCACAGATAATTCTGCAAAGTATAGCTGCTTCTGAGACCATTAGGTGAAGTTTCAGGAAACAACTCGTCTGCCTGCTAGATTTTGATCAGCCTGGGCTTTGAAAAAAGATAAATTACGAGAGCCGTGTGTCATCACTACTGTGAGGGAGACTTTCAAAGTCAGTTTTCTGCGACAAAAGGTGACTCAAAAGTATATTGACTAACTGACGAACCACTCACAGAACCGGATCATTTAAACATGGCAGATGCTGACAGAGTTTGATAACCATCAAACCTCACACCTATTTATTTATTTATTTATTCCCCAATCCATTATTTTTTTTTTCCTACTGTACAGCATGGTGACCCAGGTACACAGACATGTATACATTCTCCTTTCTCACATTATTGTGCTCCATCATAAGTGACTAGACATAGTTCCCAGTGCTGCACAGCGGGATCTCACTCTATTTTTTTTTTTTCAATTATGCAGCACAAAGAATCCAAACCTAGTGGGAACAGCGAGAAGCACAGCAAAGTTCCTGCCTTTTCCATCGGCAGAGAGTTGACATAGTATAGTTGCTTAGGGCCCTGGTTTTGTGGTCAAACAGACCCAGATTTAAATTCTTGCTCCCCTACTTACTAACCGGGTCTCCCTGGTCAAATTTTCCTTATCTGGAAACCCTAATTTATAGGGTTTGTGTGACTGTTAAACAAAGCAAGTTACTAGTGTCGTGTCTCAGATACGTCAAATACTTATCACCAAAATAATTATTATAACCAACAGAATTCTTTTGGCCCCAAGAGTTAGACTGCCCAAGTTTGAATATCAGCTATGCTGCTTACCAGATGTGTGACCCTGTCCATAAAATGGGGTGTTAGTAAAACTTATCTTTATCACGTAGGGCTGTGGAAAGTATTAACATGATGTAATAAATATAAAACACACAGAATCATACCTAGAACAGAGAAGATTCCCAGAAATTGTTAGTTGTTACTATTGTTCTTAAGGCACTATTTAGAGTCTTTTTCCCCTGGGTATTGCCAAAAAAACCTGAAAAAGTATGGTCTATTCAATCATGTAAGGAATGCCTAATTTCTTCCCTCTACCACAACTTCACTACAATGGATCAAAGATGTTCATGATTACAGATCAGGATTTATTTATTTCTTTTCTTTTCTTTCTTTCTTTCTTTCTTTCTTTCTTTCTTTCTTTCTTTCTTTCTTTTTTTTTTTTATTGTTGTATTTTGTATCTTTTTCTTTTTCCTCGTAGCCCCGCGGCATATGGAGGTTCCCAGGCTAGGGGTTGAATCGGAGCTGTAGCCACCGGCCTACGCCAGAGCCACAGCAACACGGGATCCGAGCCGCGTCTGCGACCTACACCACAGCTCACGGCAACGCCGGATCGTTAACCCACTGAGCAAGAGCAGGGACCGAACCCGCAACTTCATGGTTCCTAGTCCGATTCGTTAACCACTGCGCCACGACGGGAACGACCCTTAGGAAGTTTTAACCAAGCACTCCCATGGCCGTGTTGAGAATGGATGAGGAGAGCATTAAAGCAGAGAATTCTGCATTCCTGCATACTCTGTTACCTGTATTTATAAGGGTAGACTATTTAGGCCTCCCTCGTTGATAGCAGATGTGAGAAATACAAGACAGTTCAAGAGAGAAACTTTTGGAAGACCGGTGGTGTGAAGGGGTCCATGGGTGACCATACAGTCTTTCTACAGAGAAAAGGAGGTGAGGACAGATCTTGGTGAGGTGGAAAAACAGGAGAAATCACACGGGCAGGGAGGACTGGTGAGAGGAATATAAACCACATTGCCTTTGGTTATAGCATTTACATCCCACACTTCGGAAATTCTCCCGAGAACTGGAAAAGAGAAAGCAGCTTTGCCACTCGAAAATAGTCTGTGTAAACAAGAAAGGATTAGCAATAACACAGCCATATCACACAGATGCTCTCTCATTTGCTACTTTAAACAACTCTGAGAGTCAAATATTATTACCCTCAATTTAGAGATAGGAAACTGGGGCTCAGAGATATTAAGGAACATCCCTAAAGCCAACCACTAGTGACCAGCAGAGATGGAATTCAGAGTTTTATGGCCCTAAAAGGTGTACCTTTTGAAGACGCCATGCTGGGAAGAAAACTTCATCTTAATCAAGGTGAGAATTATTCTGCAGTGGATTGGAACTCAGAGGGGAGCACGAAGAAATAGCAGTAGCTGCTCAGACAGACCAACCCTGGGGGCGGCTTTCCCTTTCTCTAATGTTCTCAAGTGTGTCCCTCCTGGGCTAACACTCACTGGTTCTGGAGACAGTTCCTCCCCCCAGAATTGAAGTTTCGTTCTCATTCTTGAAGCCTCTTATTCCCTCCCGTGGGTCAGAAACCAGAGCTCCCAAGGGGGCCCCAGTCTGTTCTCATCAAGGCAGCTCTGCACACCCCAGAGGCCCATGCTATTCTCGATCCTCACCTGTCCTTGCTGCTTCCTAAAGATGGAACCTGCTGATGCCACAGTGGGGGGATGCATTTAGGGGGCATCCTGAGGTTCTGTTAAGCAGCTCTGCTTTTGCAGCTGGCCATGTGGAGGCAGGGATATGGAAATCACTTCCTTTCCATTTTCATGCCTTTCCATCACCTCAGGCAATGTACGTGTCTGTGTGTGTGTGTGTGTGTGTGTTGTGTGAGAAAGAGAGAGAGAGAACTGGTTCCTCTACTTCTCCAGATAAAAATACCCAACTAACTTCTCTTTCCTTCCTCTTTGTTCTAAAACTTAGAGTTTACCGTCTTGTGCATAGAGGAGTCAGATTGCCATAAGAATTCCACGGCTCCAGAGAATTGGACCAAAAAAAAGGATAGTCATGGAAGGAGTGGGAAAAGAGTCTAAAAGAGACAATCTGACAAGACAGATTCCATCAGCTGATGCTATAAATAAAGCAAGATAGATGTAAGGTCCTATGTAAACTGGATTAATTCCTGCCAACTGGATCGTTTCCATTTACATTCACGGTACCTGTTTTAAGCTGGGTGTGGGATGTTAAGGTTTTCTCCTACCTTTTCTCATTTAATACGCAGACAGACCTAGAGAGGTCGTCACTGTTAGCTGCCTTTTACAGATGAGGAAAGTGACATTCTCAAAAAAAATTTTTTTTTTTCTTTTTTTTTGCTATTTCTTGGGCCGCTCCCGTGGCGTATGGAGATTCCCAGGCTAGGGGTGGAATCGGAGCTGCAGCCACCGGCCGATGCCAGAGCCACAGCAACGCGGGATCCGAGCTGCGTCTGCAACCTACACCACAGCTCACGGCAACGCCGGATCCTTAACCCACTGAGCAAGACCGGGGATTGAACCCGCAACTTCATGGTTCCTAGTCGGATTCGTTAACCACTGTGCCACGACGGGAACTCCGACATTCTCAAAAATTAAAGAATGTGTCCAAGTTCATGCAGCCATCAGGATCAGAGGCAGGATTCTATGCCAAGTCTTTCTAAGACTTCAGGACTCTTTTCACCACATGACCCTGCTTCCTTTCCTAAGAGTGGCTGGGAATTAGAATCCAATAGAGAAAATGAGCTCCTATGGAGGGAAGAAGGGCATGGAAAAATGACTGAGTCGAGTGCACTTATCTCTGCACCCAGCTGACAGTAGCTCTGGCCCAATGTTACTCATTAACTGTCTTTGCTTGGTGTTTTTATTTCCATTCCCCAGCGTCAGCCTCTGAACTTGCTCCCAGCAACGGTTCTGCTCCCTTTCTGGGCCCCTCTCCAGTGTGCAAGGCTCTTAGAATTCAATTCTATTCATTGAGAAAGCATTACGTGGTCAGTGGGCCAGCCAGGAAGACACCAGGGGACCGAAGACACAGCTTAGCAGGAAAAAAGGGGCAAGAGATGGGATCAGGTGTAGAATTTGATGTCTACTTCAGGTTTGGCTGCCAGGCACATAATGGGATGTACTCAATAATTCAATAAATATCCCTGACTATATTCTAGGCACTGTTCTTCTTTGCTAGGGATAGAGCTAATAATATAATTAAATATCTGTTCCCCATAGAGTGTATACACCAGTGGGGGGAGTTTTACAATCGACAAATAAACAGCCATAGTATGTCAGTGGGCAACCAGGGCAATGGTGGAAAATAAAGCCAGTGAAAGGGTGAGAGGGAGGAGTTACCTTTTTGGGGTGTTTGGAGAAGACCTCTGTGGGGGAAACTTCACATGAGTGGAGAACTGAATGAAGTGAGAAGGAGTCCAGTGTTTATCTGGGGGAAGAGGGTTCTGATGGAGGAAAGGGCCAGGGCTGAGGCCGTGATGTGGATGCATGCTTAGTGTACTCAGGGAACAGCAAAGAGCCTCCTGTGTGTAGGACTCAGGGAAAGCAGGGGACTCCTGGAGATCAGGTCCAAAAAATAGCATGGAGACTAAAATAATTTAGAGCCTGAGGCCAACTGGAAGGCTTAGGGGGTTAAGGAGTACTATGGGAAGCCATTTGCGGGTTTTAAGTTGAGATGTAAACTATGCTGATTATTAAAAGACCTCCCTGGTAGCCATATAAAGACTAGACGGTAGGGGCAAAGGCAGAAGTGGGAGGACCAGTGAGAATGCATAAGCATATTTCCAGAAGAGACATGATAGTGCCTACGACCTAGGACTTATCCATAGACGTATTGGAAAACGTTTGGATTGTGGATATATTTTGAAGTTAGAGCTAACCGAATTCCCAGACAGAGGGGAGTGGGGGTATGCGATGAATTACAAGGAAGGACTCCAGCGATCTTGGCCTGAGTAGCTGAAATAATGGAGTTCCTGGTTACCGAGGTGTTGAGGACGAGGAGCAAAGATCAGGATTTCACTCTGGGACAGGTTAACCTTGAACGGTTATTAAGTACACAAGTGGAAAGGCTGAACAGGCTTGGCTACCTGAGTCTGGAGAGGAGAGAGGAGACCCAGGGTGGAATTGCAGCTGGGAAACATGTAAGGCTGGGAAGCATTATCCAGAGTCCCCGTGTGAACTGAGATTATCTAGGAAATCATTACTGCTTAGAGAGGAGGCCGAGGTCTGGGTCCTGCAGCATAAATCTGGCACTTACTCACCCGGAAGTTGGGAGAAAGCAGCAAAGGACCTTAAGAATAACTGGGGAGGGGCCAAAGGTGCATAGGAACCAAATTAAAAAAACGTATCTCCAGAAGGAAGACGTTTCTACCATTGCTCAAAACTGAGACAGGCCTCTCGAGGACTGGAACTTGAATGATGGAAGGACATCGCCTGGGCTTTGGTGTCTCCATGGTTTCCACATGACTTTTGGAAAACAAGTGGCGTGGCCGCAGAAGAACAAGAGCAAATCCCAGAAAGGATTTCAACTGACAATGGACTGAACCCACGTGAAACATTCTTTCAATAACACCTAGAATCATTAGGGACTAGCTTGAAGGGACCCATTTATAGCAATCAAGCCATGGGGGACTTAATTTGAGAATAAAATAGGAGGGTGATGAAACTCTGAAATTGCACATTAAGAGAGATTTGATTACCAAGTGTTTAAATGTTCTCATATTAAAAAAAAAAAACATAAAGAATGTCAAAAGAAAACAGTTTGCCAAAAATTATAACCTATGAAAGAAACAGATTTTTTTAAAACCATACCAAAAGCTCTACATGGGAAAAAGACCCACAGCCAGTTTGAAAAATGAGCAAAGGATAACAACATACAGCTGTAGAAAAAGAAATATAAACGGCCAATCAATGAGTAAAAGGATGCTAAATCGCATTTGTAATTTTAAAATGCAAATTTAAAAATGAGATATCATTTGTCACCTTTCAAATGTACGAATATTAAAAAGATTGATAACACTCACTTTTGTCAAGGGTACAGAGAAAGAGAAACTTTCACACACAATTGGTGGACATATATATTGATGCATTCTAATGGAGTCATTTGTCAATACCAATTCAACTTTCTAAATGCGTTTTTATTATTTTTAGAATTGTTTTAGATCTATGGAAAAATTAAGAAGATAGTTCAGAGCTCTCATATATTGCACACCCACTTTCCCTTATTATTAATTAACATCCTAACATTACTAAAACTTGTCATAATTCATGAACAAATATTGATCCATTATCATTAATTAAAGTCATTACTTCTCTCCGATTTCCTTATTTTTTACCTAATATGCCTCTTCTGGTCCACGATTCATCCAGGACACCATATTATATTTAGTCACCATGTTTCCCAAACCCCTTCTGTCTGTGAAGTTTCCCCGATTTTTCCTTGTTTGTGACAACCTTGGCATTATTTTGTAGGCGGTCCCTCCTTTGATTTTCTGATGTTTTCCTCATGTTTCAACTGGGAAGAAGACCAAAGGGGTAAAAGGCCATTCTCATCACGTCATATCAAGGGTACCTACAAATGTCATGAATCCTCACCTCAAGATGTGAATCTTGAACATCTGGCAGCGTTTGCCTGGTTTCTCCCATATATTCTCACCCGCCTCTTTGCACACAGTACTCTTTGCAAGGAAATCACTATGTATGGTGCCCACGTAAGGAGTGGAGAGAGAGATGCTCTAATTCCTTGAGGGTAAATTATCTACGTAAATTGTTTGGGGTTCTGCATGAGAGATGTCTATTCCCCCCCCCTTCTCTATTCAATAATATGTCCCATCAGAGTGGATTCATACATCTTTATTTTGCACTTTGCATATTTTGCTGCTCAAATCAGTTCGGCTTTCCCTTCAGGAACCCTTTCAATAGGAACCCGTGTCCCTTAGACATCCTCCATCATTGTATTTTTTTTTTAAATCACTTTGTTATTTTTTGGAACTACAAGATGCTCCAGCCTCATTTTATAAATTCACTGCCCCAGTCTGCCTATCAGCCCCTTCCCCAAAGAGCACCAGTTCCTTTTATTAGAAAATGTTATTAAAATCCAAGACCTGGGTACAAGGTATTCTCATTGTTGCTGAAGTGACTGTTTCCAGGTCCTCCCAGCCACCAAAAGGAGAACATGTATGTGTGTCTACTAATTGCTTTATACATAATATCTATAAATATTTGTATATGTAGACAACTATCTATATTAAGCAAAATATGAATTGATACTAGTGCATCCAGTTCTATCCACTACTGCATGGATTATCAATTCTGCAATGTACTCCTTGATATTTACCCAAAAGAGAGCTTTTCCATCTGAGCAAAAACCTGAACGCAGACATTTACAGCAGCTTTATTCATAATGACCCAAACTTGGAAGCTACCAAATGGATAATGAAATATGGTACATCCATACAATGAGATGTTATTCAGCACTAAAAAGAAATGAATCAGCAAGCCGTGAAGGGACATGGAGGGACCTTAAATGCATATTGCTTAGTGAAAGAAGCCAATCCGAAAAAGCTACATAGTGTATGATTCCAAGTGTATCACATTATATAAAAGTCAAAAGTATGGAAACCATAAAAGATTAATGGTTGCCAGGAGCTGGGGGGGGGGGAGAGAGAGATAAGTAGGAGATTGCACAGAACTTTTAGAGTACTAACACTATTCTGTTTATCAAAACACATGGAATATACACCAAGAGTGAACCCTTATGTAGAATACAGACTTTGAAGCAAAGAAACTCATGGACTTGGAGAACAGACTTATGGTTGCCAAGGGAGATGGGGAGGGAGGGGGATGGACTGAGAATCTGGGGTGCCAACTATTGCCTTTGGAATGGATAAGCCATGAGACCCTGCTGTGTAGCACTGGGAACTATATCTAGTCACTTATGATAGAACATGCTAATGTGAGAAAAAGAATATATATATGTATGTGTGACTGGGTCACCTTGCTTACAGTGGAAATTTGATGGAACCCTGTAAACCAACCATAATGGAAAAAATAAAAGTTATTTAAAATTTTTTAAAAATCTCTTCCTTCTTAAAAAAATATGGACTTTGTGTGTGATAATAATGGGTTAATGTAGGTTCACTGATTGCCACAACATGTATTGCTATGGTATGGGGGTTGATAATGGGGAAAGCCATGCACATAGGGAAAGGATGGTATGGGAATTTTTTATTGTTTACTCAATTTTGCTGCTAACCTAAAACTGTTCTAAAAATATAAAGTATAAATAGGTAAACATTAAATATAATATTATATGCATAGTACATATATTTTATATATTATATAATACTGTATATACAGATATGTATATGAAATACTATATATATATATACACACATGTATATAGCAATGTGGTACCTTCCACTTCATTCAGGAAAAAAGTGAAGGTGAGGGTCTAAACAAAAAGTAACACTGGGTTCGATTTGAATGACGAAGCCCTTAGTTGGCGAGGGTGAAGGAGTGGGGAAGGGGTGTGGGGGAATAGAAAATATAAGGGGGCAGAAGCAGTGAAGGAATAGGGAGAAAAGTGACCAGGTGAACCTTCTTGATAGTGTGACTTATATCTGTAAGGGGCTATCATAATGGCTAGAAATGCAGCTGAAACAAATTTGCACTCCATGACTATTAGATATTGATATTTAATAATCATGATACTCTCATTATGCTGAATTTAAAAAACTAATAGAGTGTCGCTGGTGGGACACACAACTCAATTTAAGAAATCAAGAGTACATCTACCTAGAAGTACTCTACAGTGGTGATTCTGTAATGAAGGAGCAAGGCATCGTGGACACTCATGGTAAAAATATGCAAACTGGTGTATTATGGGGTAGGCAAAGAGAGGGGGAGAAGGAAAAGGGGAAAAGGGGAAAAATGGCTATTAAGGTGGGGAGAGGATATGGGGCACAGAGAATAGAGGAGATACATATTATAGAGAGCTAAATATTGTACTATGCATATTATTATCATCTACTCGTAAATCTGATTTCCCTATTATCTCTCCTCAAAAGCGTATTGGTACAGTGCTATTGTCTATATGTGACATCACATAAATTCCCAGATCAAACAAATTAAAATTATTCCGTCATATGCCGTACTGTCGGCGGGTCTCCTATGTCGCAAGGCGCCCCCTCATAGTACAAAAACTCCCACAGTATTAACACATAATAGGCAAGGACATGTTGTGGAGCAGCATGAAAGCATGACGACACATACAGGAACCCATGAGACTATTTGACTCAAAGGGCGTAGAGGTTCTGGGTATACAGAAGAAGAATGGATAAGTAAAAATGTGTAACTAAGAGCGTATAGATAAATGTCGCGATAGGTCATTAAGGCTGTTGGGCGTCACAGGTGGTCCGGCATCAAAGGTCGTCGATGTAATATGGAAAGTGGTGGATACCCTAGCACAATAGACAGACGATCGAGATACGATAAGAGGGACACGAGAGAGGTGTGGTCGCTGGCATGATGGAGGGGGCGATTGTTCCTGATGGGGTATGTTATATTGTGACTATGTATCTATTAGTGGCTCGCTCACTTCAGCTGTCATACAACATGGAGTTCATGCGTGTCAGGCCATGGGATCGCAGCCTCTAGAGCTGTCAGCCACTGGTCCTACAGACACGAGCCAGCCTACGTGTCCGCGGGGGCTGTGTGCATCCGAGGCCCTACGTATCTCTCAGTGCATACCATACCACCCCCCTACCAGTCCATCACGGCAATCCGGTATGGCCCAGAAGTCATAGTTCTCCCACCGCTGAGCACGTACGTGTACAGCTGTTGACTCTGCTTCAACGTCTGTATCTCTCATTATCCAGTCAGATTTCACGTTAACCACTGCGACTCACGTGGACGTATTCCATGGGATACTGCCATGATTTGTCAGATAAATAAAAGAATACATATTACTAGCATATCATAAAAGGTCTGTGCTAGTTCTCCATACTGAGGGTATGTAGAGCATCCAAATTTATACTTGGATTATTGGTGAGGTATCATCATACAACGATTTATAGTACAGAAGCGCGCGGCTGCTCAGAGAGGTGTACGACCACTAGCAAGGCCCACTAGTTGTTTGTGTTTTGTCACCTGTCCATGTTGCGAGATGGCGTGGGGGGACATAAGGGTGGTGTGTGCCTTGAAGTGTACCAGCCCAAAGTGGACCTTCTTGCTTAGTATTTGGGGGGGGACATATCAAACAGAACATTACTCATAGTATTGTTGATTTGAAGGTTCATGTGTGTTGATTGTTGATTGGTTGCTATGTGTACAGCAATGAACTGGTGCAGATGGAAGTATTCACTGTGGCCACTAGGACTGATCAATGCGTATGGTCCAAACACCGGCCATAGTTATACACTCACTCTGCAGCTGGGGAGAACAAATGCTTGATCCGTTAGCCCCTGGCACAACAGCAGTCTGAATAAACGTCGCGTAAACGTCAATAGTTTAGTACGTACAAATACATTACCTTGTGGCCGCCAGATGAACACCAACACGGGTGGGTTGCACAGCATAGACAGGTACAAAATATTGCCATCTGTGATGGATTGGTAAACATTAGCTTTATCCGATCTTATGTTTCGGGGGCTGGGGTAGAAGGTGAGTTGGAACCTGTGGTTGGTGTGCAGGGACACAGAGGGGTCATTTAATGGCCGCTGAAGAGAAAAAGAAGGCGATAGGTGAGACTCGGGTAGACGTAACAATCCTTCGTGGGTGGTCAACGTGTATACCATCAGCCGGGGGCAAAGATTTCTATGGGACAGAGTTTACATTTATTCATGTTTCCTACCTTCTGTTTCTTTCATTTCCCAGGACGAGAAGGACAGGAACCAACTCTAGTTTGGCATCCGTCTGCATGGCGAAATCTTGTGTGTGGTGGTCGGTGGCGTAAGATAACTGAGGTGGAGGAAGTGGATCAGTAACCTACACAGGCCACAACATCGGTATGCCCTGGTAAGGGTAATGATAGACTAACGATCATGCAACTAGACCATAGCTTGTACAGCGCACTTGTGTAAGAGGGTATATGAGCTCAGTCTTAAGTGCGCCGGTACAGCACTGAAGAGGTGTATTAGCAGTGGCAGACGTGAGAAAGAGTGCAGGATTGTGTGGTGTGGCGAAATCAGTCAAGGGTCAGAACGATTTAAACAGAAGAAATAAACGAGTTTCGAGATACAGACCGCTGGGGCGTGTATTGGGATGTAGAAAGGGGGCTTTGAAAGGACCACTGGTGAAAATCATCCAAGAGATGTACACATATAAACTAGTGGCTATCCCAGTATGAATACGTTGCGGTTGTTGATGTAGTGTATTAGTAGAGATATAGATTGCAAGATCGCATAAGATCTTTCAACAAAATTGACCTGTGTGGGTACGCGATGACTGCTCACAAACTGGTCTCGCTGTAAAGGGACTCTGTCATACCATAGCAGCCGGTGATAATATGGGGGAGTGTAATCCGTAGAGAGATCTAATGCAGGTGAGTTGCACTGTGGACTAGCAAGTAAGGACTGACTCTAGGATGTGAGTACTCATTCGAAATAACAGATGATTGAGAAGAAATCCAAAGATGGGGGTGGAGGATCCTATGCTGATTTGGAAGCGCCGTAAATGCGTTAAGATCACACAGTCTAAAGAGACAAAGCCTAGAAGAGATAAAATGGTGAAATCCCTTAGATCATCCTACAAATCTGAATCTGAGCTCCCTCATTGTGAAATAACGGACAGGGAGTTTGAGTTTGGTAGATACACACTATTACACTGACAATGGATAAGCGATGGGGTCCTACTGCACAACATAGGGAACTATATCCAATCTCTTGGGAGCGAACATGATGGAAGATAGCATGAGAAAAAGCATATATATCTGTATGGCTGGGTCACAATGCTATACAGCAGAATTGACACGACACTGTAAACCAACTGTACTCTAATACAAACAAAATAAAAAGTATTTGGTTTGCCTTTGTCCTCATTTGTGGGAGATAACTGCTAAATCCTTGGAATTTCTTGAGTACCTGGGTATCTTTGTTATTCCTGGTGAGTACCTGTGCCCACACCTGATCACCCAATCGTATGCTAACCAGATGACTTCTGGTGCACCCCTAGATAATTTATGCAAATGAGAGGCTTGAGGATAGGGGTTGTTCATGCCAGAAAGATCAACCATGTCAAGAGGGTTGAGGCTTTGCATGAGATAATC